>NW_027458351.1:0-57522 GCF_050624435.1 Tenrec ecaudatus
CAAAACAAAACAGGAAAAACTAGCAACCCAATCCAAACTAACTAACCTATTTAGCCATATAGATAAAGGATACTTGTAGCCAACCTCTGTTTTGGGGGCAATAGGGATGGATGGGGACTCTGGTTAACAGGCACGTGTCAGCTCATCCACAGGGGACATTCAAATTCTAGCTCCAGACTGTTGTTGCCTTGGGGAAATGCAAGGATTTTAAGGCCTGATTTTCTGTTTGTAACTGAGATGCTGAGAATATAAAATTCGATGTGAAATCGTCAACTTTTCAAATATTGGATCACATTAGTTAAAACCACTTTTCAGGCTGCTCATCATCATACTAGCACATCATTAGGCTAAAATCATATCAAAGACATCTGGTTTGTCCCCTGTGCCCTTTAAGGACATCTGAAACATAAGGACGGGAATGGGACATTCATTCTTCCTCTAGACCCTCACCCTTTGCCTCCATCGGCTGGCGTTCATAGAAGAGGCAGACGGTTTTGTTCAACTTCAGCATAATCAGAGTCCTGAGAGTTAAACACAATACATATATAATTTAATACTAGTCATTTTAATATTAGCCCAAACAAAACCAACAAAAACCCAACCCATTGCTGTTATGTTGGTTCTGGTTCCCGAGGACCCTCTGGGTGCCAGGGAGAAACTACACATCACAGGATTCTCAAGCCTGTGGGCTTCTAGAAGCAGGCCATTAGTTATTTCTTCTGAGGGGTGCAGCTGCCCACCTCTTGATACGTTGAGTCCTTAACCATTTGTGCCACCCAGGGTCTCCCAGTCTTCGTATGTGACCCCCAAATTCCTTGACAGGTTACCTATAGGAAGGTAGAGTCTATGCCCTTTCCCCTTAAATTGGGATGTTCCATGACCTCTGTGACCAATAGATTATGGAGAAGATGACACTGTGACATCTAGTTTGGGCAACCCCCTTCCCTCCCACAAAGTGCTTCACAGCTTCTGAAAAATCCCTTCAAAGACTTCTTCTTGAGTGCTCACCCTTAGAATGTCCAGCCTCCACGTGCTACCTCTCAGGACACTTCTCAGCACCCGGACACTATGCTGAAAGAAGCCTGAGCCGCCTGGAAAGGCCACGTGGAGACACTCCAACCAACAACCCAGCTAAGCACCCAGCTTCAGCTTCCAGCCCTCTGAGTGCACATGTAGGCACTGGAGTCACCAGAGGCCCCTGCCCCAGCTCCCATGTGACTGCCAACTCATGGGAGACTCCAAGCACCACCCAGTGGCCTCCCAGCAACCACACGATGATGGTCCTTGTTTGAAGCCACTGCGTTTGGGGAGAGGGTGTTTCTTGCCCAGCCACAGGGATGAGAACCTATATCTCAACATCATGCAGGTGGGTGAGGGGGCCGTCTCTCGAGCAAGGCAGCTTCCCTTCTTGTCAACTCCTGGGGATTTTTGTTGTTCTTGCCACTGGTGCCCCAATTCCCCAGGAGCTAGAGGA
The DNA here is from genome assembly GCF_050624435.1 of Tenrec ecaudatus. Lineage (NCBI taxonomy): Eukaryota > Metazoa > Chordata > Mammalia > Afrosoricida > Tenrecidae > Tenrec > Tenrec ecaudatus. The sequence goes on from NW_027458351.1 coordinate 1,475, forward strand.
AGGCAGGCAGCAGGCCTCAGGTGGCCAGGAGGCAGGAGCTTTTGTGGGATGCAGTTACAATGGGAGACATAACTTTAAAGGCAGGAGCCTGACTTTACCTTTGCCTCCTGGAGATTTGGGATGCAGAACACCTGTCAAATCCCATCTTCTGTCCAATCCTGATCATATGTCTGTCTTATGTTTGCACACAGGACACAGACTTGTGAACACCCAAAGAACAGGGTCTGGCGCCAAGAAACCAGCACCACAAGGAACTGATGTTTCTCCAGCAATGGGGAGGGGTGGGATGAGAGGAAGAAAGGAGTACAAATCACTGGATCAAAACAAGGTGGGGGAAGGAAGGAGCAAAGGAGAGAGTGAAGGAGGGAAACTGGGAGGCCTAAGGGAAAAGGCAGGGAAGGAAAGGAGAAAGGTGGCGGTGGGGAGAGAGGAGCGAAGAAGAAATGGAGGAGTTTGGGAGGGAAGATGGAAAGTGAAGGCAGGCAGGAAGACGTGAGCAAAGGGAGGGAAGGAAGAAAAGAGAAAGAGAAGGGCAAGAAGAAAGGAAGGTAGGGAAGAAAGGAAGAAAACGAGAAACCTAATGTCAATGGCACCCTCTATGTTTTTATTTCCTGTTTTTCTGAGGTAGCCTCTTCAGCAGAAGCAAATGGGCTGAATCGCCTCAAACTCTACCTAGGTAGAAAGCACGGGTTTCATTTCGCCAGGGCCTGTGAAAATGTTTGAAGTGAGCAGCATTAACACGGAGACAGCGATGACCCCACGTGGCTGTTGCACTCTGATGATACCAAGGCAATGGGAATGGGGGCTCATTATTTCACCAGGTGACAAAAAAAATTGTATTTTGATGTTTCACCCTGAATGTGGGGAAGGGTGGCGTGGGGGAGGAAGCAGGGGCCCTTTGTGGAGTCTCCTCTTGCCATTGTGATGTCCCTTGGCCTGGCAACAACCTGAGGTCCTGCACGCTGCCAGTGAGGGGCTTGGCTGCAGGCCCTAGCCCAGCATTTCTTATCAGATTTACTGTGACAAGTGATGGGAGAAAAGCAAGATGCTGTTAACAGCGCATCCGTTCAGACCCTGCTATTTAGAAATTTGGATTGATATTTTGTCAGAGAGAAGTAGCACTGATGTTAATCTTTGCACTACCCTTGGAAAAAATCATTCATAATCTTATAACAATAATCCATAGCATTTGTGGAGCTCTGAGAACCAAGGGATGGTCAGAAGCATTTTTAGACAGATGTCTCATTTCATCTTCAAAGCAACCCAGTGAGGAATAAGAAAAGTTGGCTTATGACTTCCCTTTTGGAAAGTGAGTCTTTGGAAGCACAGAGAGGTCCAGGTTTGCCCAAGGTCACATAGTCAATAAGTTAGAGAGCCTGGATTTGAACCTGAGCGGTCTGCTGCCAGAGGTACTTTTTTTGCACGTGTTTATTAAGGCAACTTGCAGCTCTGGCAAGGATTCAGATAGAATTGAGGATCATTTTTTTTTTAACAATTTATTAGGGGCTCATACAACTCTTATCACAGTTCATACATATACATACATCAATTGTGTAAAGCACATCTGTACAGTCTTTGCCCTAATAATTTTTTTCTCCTCTTTTCCTTTTTTACATTTTATTAGGGACTCATACAACTCTTATCACAATCCATACATATTCATACATCAATTGTATAAAGCACATCCATACATTCCCTACCCCAATCATTCTCAAAGCATTTGCTCTCCACTTAAGCCCTTTGCATCAGGTCCTCTTTTTTTCCCCTCCCTCCCCTTCCCCCCCTCCCTCATGTGCCCTTGGTAATTTATACATCGTTATTTTGTCATATCTTGCCCTATCCGGAGTCTCCCTTCCCCGGTTCTCTGCTGTCCCTCTCCCAGGGAAGAGGTCACATGTGGATCCTGTAATCAGTTCCCCCTTTCCAACCCACTCACCCTCCACTCTCCCAGCATCGCCCCTCACACCCTTGGTCCTGAAGGTATCGTCCACCAAGGATTCCCTGTACCTCCAGCCCTCATTTGTACCAGTGTACAGCCTCTGCCCTATCCAGCCCTAACAGTGTTTCTCTCTATCCTTGTGGAGCCCTGGTGATGGGCTGGGCTGCTAAGTAGTAGGTTAAAGGGGCTTTCCCCTCCTGTGAAAAGTTACACTCTCGGGAAACTCACGGGTGCCAGTCCTACCCTGTCCTCCAGGGTTGCTCTGAATCAAGGTCAACTCAATGGCAGTGAGTTTGGCTTTTTAATGTCTCTCCCTGTTGTTGTTGTTGTTAGTTTGCCATCCAGTTGGTTCTGGTCCATGGCAAACCTATTCACAGCAGAATGTAACAATAACAGCTCCTCCTCCATCCACCCAAGTGTTCCTATGCTCAGTCCTCTTGTTGTCGTCACTGTGTCAATCCAGCTCTTCAAGGGCCTTCAACCTTTTTTCACAGCCCTTCCATTTTTCTAAGCATGATGCCTCTCCAGGGACTGGTCTCCACTGACAACATGTCCAAAGTCTCACCATCCTTACTTCTAATGGGAATTCTGGCCGTACTTCCAAGACAGATTTTGTTTGTTCTTTTGGCAGTCCATGGTACTGTCAATATTCTTTGCCAGTACCATGGTTCAAATTCATACAGTTTACCTGGGTCTTCTTCACTCAATGGCAAGCTTTTCACATGCAGATGAGGCAAATGAAAATACTATGGTTTGGATCAGGTGTACTTCCTGCTTAAAGTAACATCCTAACTTTTCAACATTCTAAAGAGCTCTTATGCAGCAGATCTACCCAGTGCAATGTATCTTTTCATCTCTTGACTGCTGCTTCCAGGAGCATTGCTTGTGGATCCAGACAAGACAAAATCCTTGACAACTTCAGGTTTTTCTCGATTTATCATCATGTTACCTATTGGTTCAGTTGTGAGGATTTTGGTTTTCTTTGTGTTGAGTTGTATCCCACATTGAAGGCTGCAATCCTTGATCTTCACCAGCAAGTGCTTCAAGTCCCCCATCCTTGTCAGCAAGCCAAACTGTGTCGTCTGCATATAGCAGGTAGTTAATAATATTTCCTCCAAATCTGATTCTGTGTTCTTCTTCATATAATTTGGCTTCTCTGATTATTTGCTCACCATACAATTGAAAAAGTATAATAAGTGGGTGCAACCAGGATGCACACCTTTCTTGGTTCTTAAACCATGCAATCTACCCTTGTTCTATAAGTGTTCTGGAATTCTCTTCTCAAAACTATCCATGTTTTCTTATGATCCACACAGTCAGATAGCTTGGGTGTTAATAAAACATAAGTAACCATCTTTAGGGTATTCACTGCTTTCAGGCAAGATCCATCTGATATCTGATATCCTTTGTTCCACATCCTCTTCTGAATCTGGCTTAAATCTCTGGGAAACCAAACTCACTGCCTTGTAGTTGATGACAACTCATCCTGACCCTATAGTATAGGGTAGAACTAACTGCCCCTGTGAGTTTCTGAGACTGTAACTCATTATGGGAGTAGAAAACCTTGCCTTTCTCCCACGGAGTGACTGGTGGTTTTGAACTGCTGACCTTGGGGTTTGCAATCCAACCTGTAACCACTGTGCCACGATGGCTCTTGAATGCTGAATATGGTAACTTTCTGTCAATGAATCAATGCAACTGTTGTTGTATTAGCTTCAGTACAATTTGACTCACATGTGATGCCAATGATAGTGTTACATAATTTGACCATTCTGTTGGTCTCCCTTCTTTGGTATGTATACACATATGGATCTTTTCCAGTCCGTTAGCCAAGTAGCTGTATTCCAAATTTCCTGACATAGATGAGTGAGTGCTGCCAGTGCTTTATCAGCTTGTGGAAACATTTCAATAGATATTCCAGCAATTCCTGGCATCTTGTTTTGGGCTAGTGCTTTCCATGCATCTTGAATTTCTTCTTTCCTGACCATTGGTTCTTGCTCATATGTTACCTCCTGAAATGGTTGAATGTTGGTCTATTCTTTTTGATACAGTGACTCCATATTGTTTCCATCTTCCTCAGATGTTTCCTTCATCATTCAATATTTTGCCCATAGAATTTTTTAATATTGCACCTCAAGACTTGACATTTTTCTTCAGTTCTTTCAGTTTAAGATATGCTGAATATGTTCTGTTTTGGTTTTCTAACTCTAGGCTTTTGCACATTTTGTGATAATATTTTACTTTGTATTCTCGAGGTGTCCTTTGAAATTTTCTATTTAGCTCTTTACTTCATCATTTCTTCCTTTTGCTTTAGCTACTCTCTGATTAAGAGTAAGTTTCAGAGTCTCTTTGGACATGCACTTGTATCTTTTCTTTATTTCATTTTTTTTATAATTACACTGTGCTTTATTCAGAGATGTTCTCAAAATTTGGTTGGTTATTATCAAGGTTGTATATTGACTCTCGTGTACTTGTTTGCATTTTCTTGAACTTCAACTTGAGCTCACATATGAACAATTGCTGATCTGTTCCACAATCAGTCCCTGGACTGGTTTCAGTTGCTGATATTGAGCTTCTTTTATTGTCTCTTCCCACAGGTGTAGTCAATTTGATTTCCGTGTATTCCATCTGGAGAAGTCCACATTTATGGTCACCTTTTTTGTTGTTGATCAAATGTTTGAAGAAATCATTAATCATGCAAAATTCTAACATACAATCAAGATAAATTGGTAATTATTGGTGATTGGAGTGCAAATGTTGGAACCAAAGAGGAAAGAACAGAAGTTGGAAAATATAGTATATGCTATCAGCAATTTATTGGTCTTGCAAACTCTGTCATGCGATCTCCAGCTTGGTTTCTATCACCAAGACCATATTTTTCAACTACTGATCCTTCCTCTTTGTTTTCAACTTTTGCATTCCAATAGCATTTTGATAGCAAGTCTGACAAATTTGGGACTGAATATGGTGGTAGAATTATTCAATTTCTGCATCACCAGCTTTGTGTGGTTGGTGCATAAATTTGAACAATAGTTGTATTGATTGGTTCTCCTTGAAGGGGCATAGATAGCATCCTATCAAAGATAGCATTGTACATTAAAATAGATCTTAAAATGTCCTTTTGATGATGAATGCAATGTTGTTTCTCTTGATTGTGTCATTTCCAGCAGAGTAAACCGTAAGATTTTCTGTTTCAAAATGGTCAATATCAGTCCATTTCAGCTAACTAATGCTTACAATATCAATCTTTATGTATTCCATTTCATTTTTAATGACTTCCAATGTCCCTAGATTCATATTTCATACATCCCAAGTTTCAATTATTAATGACGATTTGAACTGTTTCTCCTCATTTTGAGTTGTGCCCCATCAGCAAATGAAGGTCCTGATGGCTATACTCGATTTGCATCAGTATGGTCGACTTGCCTATGAAAAGTCAGCTCTTCCTCTTCCTCAGCCGTATTTTGAGTACTTTCCAAGTTGAAGAGCTCATCTTCTGGCACACGTTCTGACAATGTTCTTCTGTTGTTCATGGGGGGTCTAGTAACTGACAGTGTTGCTGCTATCCATAGGGTTTTCAATGGCTCATTCTTCCCGTGCAGGCAGCCAATTCCTTCTTCATTGTCTGTTCTTTGTCTGGAAGCTCTTTGGGTGACCCTGCTGGTATATGAAATGCCAATCACATAGCTCCCAGTATCTCACAAAACAAAAGTCACCACAGTACCACAAAATGCCAGACAAGTGATGGACCTCTATTCTTAGTGAGGCGTGGCCTGGTGGGAGGAGTGTGCCCTTAGGTGGTTCTGATCCACTTACTGGAACAAATACTGTTAGTTCTTATTTCATAAATGTGAAATGCATAAAAGAGACCCCCCAAAAATATCCTCCAATTCAGACTTTCTGCCTTTTAAAAGAGGATAACCCACTCTGATTCAAAGTCATTGAGGTGTTTTGTTTTCCCCTCCCTCTGAGGCTACCGAGACTAGACTAATCACAGCTGAGGTGGAGCGACTGAAATGACTTAAAGCACCAGCTAGACTGGCTGTCAGAAGCAGCTACAGTCAACAGCTACAGACTGACAGAGCTGCTCAGCCAAGAGCTGAGGGTTCTCAACTCCCACTTCTACTGATGGGCACAGCCAGTGGCCTCTGGGAGTTGACTGGAACCCAGCAGCCAGCTGTGAGGAGCAAGCTAATTCATCTCAGCCTGGCCCAGGTCATCAAGTCACTGAAGGAGTATCGGGAAAGAGGGAAGAAATTTGGGGTCCCACATTTGGCCACAGACAAAAGTTGTTCTGTGTTTAGACAGTAGTTCTGGGCCTGAGTTTGGGGCAGGTGTGATGGAGGAAAGTCGGCTCCCTCCCTGCATCTGGGAACAGATGGTGGGGCTGCCCTGGAAACAGCAGGTCAGTCAGCTGGAGCAAAAAAGGCTTGGCCTCTAAAGCCCTGGCAGGGCAGACTGAAGCTACCTGGACTGTTTTTTCTTAACCCAATAGCTCCTGCTACCCTCACCACCCCCAACTAGGTAAAAGGGAAGAAAGATGCATTTTCTTTACAGAGGCAACTTTCTAGAAAGGAGACCAGCCCACCAGCTGTGAAAGGTCCCCTTAAACCATTTTACTTTGAGCAGGAGGAAGAAATGTTGAGATTCCCAGAGCCACGTGGAATTGTGGATCCTCTAGTTTAGGTTCCAGTGATGCCAGATCGATTTTTCTAGAGAAAGTCAAAATTCCTGTTTTCTTAAAAACCTCCTGATTTTTTCAAAGGCGATTCAATAACATTGGATAGAAGCCAAGTAGGCCAAAGAGCCCTGATGGCACAGTGGGTTATGTGTTGGGCAGCTAACTAGAAGGTCAGTAGTTTGAAACCACCAGTCACACTGGGGGAGCGGGGGTTGGGGGATAGGGTGGGGGGCTGTGCAGAGATGAGACCTTCTAGTCCATATAGAATTTCAGCCTCGGAAACCCACAGGGGCAGTTCCGCTCGGTCTTACAGGGTCACTGTGAGTTGGAATCTTCTAGATGGCAGTGAATAAGCAGGCCAACCAGAGTCCACACAGGTCCTCATTTGGCCATGGGAGTCCCCAGTCTGTGACCCTCACAGAATCGACCTTTGTGTATCGATGTTAAAAGTGAGATCCAGAGAGGGGAGTGCCTGTCCCCTTGAGGAGCACCGAGTTGACTTTCCAGTCTCCAATCTGGATTTCTACCCCTGAGCTCCAAATATACATTAATCACATTCATTTTTACCAGTTAGTACAGGAATCACCAAAGACAGCAATCAAAGGAAATCATAAAAAGTTTAACTTCCTGTATTTTTTCCATAAAACAACCCAGCAAACTGAATGGCCAGATCTAACCTCTGGCTAGCCAAAAAAGTACTACCATGAGCAGACGTCAAACAAGCATCCACTCTCCATCTTTGTGATTTGTTTCTCTAGTACACCACTCCAGGTAGCATAATGTGTTAGTCCAGGTAGACCAGAGAAACAAATTCACAGACACTCATGTGTATAAGAAAGAGCTTTGTATAAAAGAGCAATTGTATATTGAGAAACATCCCAGCCCAGTCCAGATCAAGTCCGTAAGTCCAATATTATCCCCTATGTCCAATACTGGTCAATAAATTCCTCTTTAGACTCATGTAGCCATGCAATAATGCCAAATGCAAGAATATCACAGACCAGTGGGTGGAAAGTCATGTAGATCCAGTAGCGGTGAAGGATCTTGGTGCTGGCAGGGGTCACTATGTGGCTCCTCCAGCTCCAGGGCTCTGGCTCTCTCAGTGTGTCTCCATGTGGTTTGTCAACAGGATTGTGTAGAAAAGAGACAGTGTGTTCCACCACAAGATAGCAATACAGGAATACCCAAAATCCTCTGGAGAAAGCCAGGCCCCACAGAGGCCTCATTCGCTGTGACCCTATTGACAGGCTAGACTTTACCCTTTCTCAAGTTATTAGATTATGTAACTGCCTACAGTGGGTTTTCCAACAATTCCTGGAGCCTTGTTTTTGACTAATGCTTTCAGTGCAACTTGGACTTCTTCTTTCAGTACCTTTGGTTCTTATATGATACCTCTTAACATGATGCAATATTGACTAGTTCTTTTTAGTATAGCGACTCCATATATTCCTTTAATCTTTAAAATTTTTTCAGTTTTATTGACATATAATTCAGATGTCATATAATACAATAGTTTAAACTTGTTAAAAAGAGGTGTGTAATGATCTGATCACTGAAGACAAATGGCTATCAAAAGATATAGGGTCTTAGAGACTTCAAAGTAAATAAGCAGCTCTCTAGCTCAGAAACAAGAAAACCCACATGGAAGAAGCACACCAGCCTGTGTGATCATGAGGTGCCAAAGGGATCAGTTATCAGGCATCAAAGAACAAAAAAAGTCATATAATTGTGTGCTCACCTTCCCGATATGATTGCTGAAGACAAATGGGCGCATAAACAAATGTGGTGAAACAAATCCTGGCTGTCAAAAGAGATAGCGTCTGGGCTCTTAAAGACTTGAAGGTAAACAAGCAGCCATCTAGCTCAGAAGCAACAAAGGCAACATGGAAGAAGCACACCAGCCTGTGTGATCATGATGTTTCAAAGGGATCAGGTATCAGGCATCAAAGAACAAAAAATTTATATCATTGTGAATGAGGGCAGTGAAGATTGGGAACCCAAGAACCATGTGTAGGCAAGTGGTCATCCCCTTTCAGAAGGGTTGTCGGGAGATGATCCAGTCGGTGCAGTGTAGCAATGATGAAACATACAACTTTCCTCTAATTCCTAAATGCTTCCTCTCCCAACCCCCTCCTGTATCATGATCCCAATTCTGCCGCACAAATCTGGCTAGACCAGAGGATGTACACTGGTACAGACAGGAACTTGAAACACAGGGAATCCAGGTCAGACGCTCTCTTTAGGACCAGTGCTAAGAATGGCTATACCGTGAGGGTGGAGGGAAAGTGGGGTATTAAGGGGGACCGATTACAAGGACCTACATAACCTCCACCCTGGGGGAAGGACAACAGAAAAGTGGGTGAAGGGAGATGTCGGACAGTGTAAGATATGACAAAATAATAATTTATAAATTATCAAGGGTTCATGAGGGAGGGGGTAGCGGGGAGGGTTGGAGAAAATGAGGAGTTGATACCAAGGGCTCAAGTAGAAAGCAAAGGTTTTGAGAATAATGATGGCAACAAATGTAGAAATGTGCTCGAAACAATGTATGTATGGGTTGTGATAAGAGATGTGCAAGCTCCTGATAAAATGATACAAACAAATACATAAACAAATAGAAAATAACTAGAGCAAAGCTATATGTTTCATTGTTGCTCCACTGCACCCTGAACACCTCTTCTCTTCCCACAACCGTTCTGTAAGGGGATGTCCACTTTCCTTCAGATGGGTTTTGGCCTCGTCCCTACTCCATACCCTTCCTCATTCACAATGATGTGATTTTTTTTGTTCTTTAATGCCTGATCCCTTCAACACCTCGTGATCACACATGCTGGTGTGCTTCTCCCACGTGGGCTTTGCTGTTTCTGAGCTAGATCGCGGATTGTTTATTTTCAAGCTTTTAAGGTGAGCATCACGGCATGCCAGTTCAATAGAACAAAGTGTTCTTGCAATTGAGGGAGAAAAGAAGTGGAGGTCCAATGTCCATCTGCTACCTTAATTCTAAACCTATCAATATTAACAAGGGTTTAGGAGGGAGGGGGTAGGGAGGGAGATAGAAAAACGAGGAGCTGATACCAAGGGCTCAATTAAAAAGGAAATGTGTTGAGAATGATGAGGTCAACAAATGCACAAATGTCCTAAACACAATGGAATGATGTATTGATTGTGAGAAGGGTTGTACAAGCCCCCAATAAAATGATTTTTAAAAAAAGGGGGGGACTGATTACAAGGATTTACATATAAGCCCCTCCATGGAGTTGCACAACAGAAAAGTGGATGAAGGGAGATGTGGGCACTGTAAGACATGACAAAATAATTGATAAATGATCAAGGTTCCATGAAGCAGGGGAAAAAGTGAGGAGCTGATATAAAGGGAGTAAGGAGAAAGCAAATGTTTTGAGAATGATGGCAAAAATGTACAAATGAGCGTGACACAATGTATGTACATATGGATAGTTATATGAGCCCTCAATAGAATGATTTTTATTTTTAAAAAAGGGAAAAGAGGAAGTTTCGGGGGGTGTGGGCGGTACATCTATTCCAAGCTATGCTGCTCCCTAAACTATGTGCTCAGATTAGTATTGGAAAATTCGTCTCACCTCATGGATAAAGTCAAATGGAACCCCAAGGACTCTTTCCGGAGGGCCGCGTTCCACTGGAACAAGGCACCGGTCACCGCCTCCCCACTTCCGGTCATATTTCTGTACCGCGTATGGAATTGTCCCTTTGCAACCACCGTAGCCACGCAACCTGCGTCCTTGCCTTCCCATTGGTTGGGGATTTTTTCGCCAAAGCGCAGGCGATTTCCTAGACCTGCGCTAATAAGCGCGGCGCGAACTAGGCTGCAGGGAGCCCGCAGACTCTTCGGTCAAGTGGGCGGCCGACAAGGAGGTCCCGGTACCAGGTCTACCCGCCATGTTCTGTGAAAAGGCGACGGAGGTGGTCCGCGAACTGCACCACACGCCAGAAGGGCAGCTGCCCGCCTTTAATATGACGGGCTGGACGGCAGAGGGCGGGATGGAGGTCCGGGGAGCTTGGCTGAAAGGGGCTGGAGGGTGAGCGGGATCTCCCCTGGGCTGCTCTTTTCGCGGTTTGCTTCAGATTCCCCTGAGGGTGTGAGCCAAGTTCCGGAAGGGAAAGTAACAGCATAACAAAAGGTTACTGTGGGAGAAAGAAGGAAGTTACTGTACAACTCAGCAATTGCGCTTCCTCAAAGTCTACTTCCTTCCGTTTTGCTTCATTTTTAGCTTTGTTGCTTTTCCTTTGCTTAGCCAAGTAAAAGGTTGCCTAATACGAACTAAAGTAAATTCGAATCCACCTCCATTCTGCCGAAGAAAGCTGGAAGCTTTCTGTTCTTTTAAAGATTGACAGCCTCAGAAACCCACAGAACCAGTCGTTTTTATTGGATCTAGCGTTTTATGCGCGTTAGTGTGCGCGCACGCACTCAGTGAGCAAAATGTGATGATGAAGTAGGCCTCTGGTGCCAGACTGAGATTCATACTCTGTTCGATCACTGTGGACTCAGGCTTTCTGTGCGTCCAGTGTTCTCACCAACAAAAATGGGCATGATGATGGTACAGAGCTCTTGGTGTAGTGAGGAACTGTACCTGACACACCCAGGGCTGAGTCCCTGTATGCTGTTTCTACAAGAAATAATAATAGTGCTAACAGTCGTATTGTTACTATTATGATTATTTGTCCACTACAATACCATGGAAGTAGGAATGATGTTCAGCACTTAGCTTGCAATTGTCTCTCCTCATAATTGTGTGAGATCTGAGCTGTCTCCCCCCACCTCAAACATGTGAGTGGAGAATTGAAGTTAGGAGATTTGTCAGTGGTGATATAGCCAGTAAAGAGCAGAGCTAGAGCTTGAACCCTGGAAGTCTGGCTCAAGAGCCTGTACGTTTAAGCATCGTAGTAAACAATCATAGGGCAGCAACTAGATAGATGTCAGTGAGAGGACCAAGAAACACAAGTGAATAGAATGCAATGTGGTAAGTGAAACTGGTGTTGCGTAGATGGGAGCATAAAGAGAAATGCTACTGGGGGGTTGGGAGTGGGTGTTCGAGCCTTGTATGAAGTATTAGCCCTCACACAGGCAGGTGATAAACAATGGCTTAAGACTCATGATCACAACTGGAAAGGTTATGTATGGAGATGTCAATGGTGGGTTCTAGGATTAGAAAAACTTCGGCATTATTCCACAGGCATTTGGAATCAGGTAGAGGTTTTCAGGTAGGGGTGTGGCGGGATGTTTTTATATTTTGGAGTACTTATTGGCAGTAAAATGAGGCCTGGAGTTATGCATTGGGCTGCTAGCCTAATGGTCAGCAATTCAAACACACCAGCCATTCTAAGGGAGAAAGATAGCCGCTTCTGTAAAGATTTACAGCTGTGTAAACCATAGGGAGCAATTTTCTCCGTCCTATAGGGTCATTTAATCAAAATGTACTTAATGGAAGTGGTTTTGGTTATTGGCAATATGGAAAATGCATCAGAAGAGAAGAACTAATGGAGGCAGAGAGATGAGCTAGTGGTGAGAAATGTGGATGATTGAAACTCAATTCTACAGATATTGATAAATGAGTTTTTTAAGTGATTGAAGACTAGCAGGACTTGTAACTTTTAGAATTGTGGAGATGAAATGGGTAATAAATGACATCAAGAGTAAACAAGGCTATTCATCATCATCAAATATTTTCAACATATAATTGGCTACAGGGTTGGTTGAACCCAAGACTGTATTTTGGCTGAAAGAATATGTGATGTCACTTCTTTTCAAATGGTCAACTATCTTATTAATATTTATGAATTTTAGAATTAAAACATTTGTCTAAGTGAAAAATTTCTATCTTAAGGTAGATGGTAGGAAAAATTCCTTTGGCCTTTCTTTTCTTGCAGTACAAACCAAAACTGTGTCTTTGGGGGAAAAAATTGGGAGAAATATTTTAAAACTTGTATTTGTTGTTTTTGCAGTGAAAATATGTACTTTCATGCTCGATTAAGCCTTTATTTTTGATATAGGTACATAAATAGCCAGAATTTATGCAATGGCTATGGATTTTAAATAAATTATATATATAAATTGAGGATAAATGTAGTACAGATAGACTTAGGGGATTAATTGAATGCATTGGGGAATCCATGGATATATATCAAAAGCAGTTTATATATTCCAGGAGGATGGACTCAGACAAATTCTGGAGGAGATGAAGGCTTTATATGAACAAAACCAATCCGATGTGTAAGTTTTCATAAGATTTTTTTTAAGTTATCAGAGTTAAGAATTAATTAGAAATAATATTAGCTAGTTGATTTTGCATCATATTTGGGTTTTTTTTAATCTCTGTGCACCTGATTATATTCTAACTATATAATTTAGCCCAGCTCTAAAGGACTTAATATTGCTTATTGTTATATCTGCATTTTGGGTGCTTTAATGCATATTTGTTGGTTGATTGATATGACGGAATTAGGATAGACCCAAATTGAGATACAAGTGAATAAAAGCACTAACAAAGTGGAATACATACATTTTACTTTTTAAAAAACTTAATAGATGTTTTAATGCATTGAGTAAAGAGAATAGACAATATATAGTAGGCAGTATAGACAATAGACAACATGATAGCTACATGTTGGGCTGCTGACTGCAAGATCAGCTGTTTGGAACCATCAGCTACTCTGAGGAGGAAAGATGAAGCTTTCTACTCCTATAAAGTGACAGTCTTAAAAATCCAGAGGGGCAGTTCTACCCTGTCCTATGGGCAGAACTGCTTTGGGTGGAAATCAACTCACTGGCAGAGTTTGGTTTGAGTATCGGCGCAGTAGAGATTATTCATAGTTGGAGTGGAGTTTATACAGAACTAGTGCTGCAGAAAGCTCAAAAGGTTTCTAGATTTACAGATAGTAAAAGTTCAGCCTGGGATTTGGCACAGTGAAGAATTTGAGCTGTAAGACAAAGTAATAGTGCCCTGTGATTTGGTCAAAAACAAACCAAGCTCACTGCCATTGAGTCAATGCCGACTCATAGTGACTCTATGGGACAGGATAGACTGCCTGTGTGGGTTTCTGAGCCTTTTTTAAAACAGTTTTATTGGTACTTAATCCACATATATCACACAATTCAATAGTTCAGTCATATCAAGAAGACTTACATAATCATTAACACAATCAATTCTTTAGAGATAAAATTACAAATAGTGAGTAAGAAAGAAAAGACCACCTTGTCTTAGAACAAGCAAGAAATGCTGTCACCTAAACAGCAGTTGTCAACCTGTTGGTTACGACCCGTTGGCGGTCAAACAACCCTTTCACAGGAGTCACCTAAGACCTGAAAACACATTTCCAATGGTCTTAGGAACCAAGACACTGTTCCTCTAGCTGTCTCTAGGCAGGGCTGCCCATATGCAGATATGCCCACATACGAGTAACTGGCGTGAAAACTGTTACCCATGCTACACTATGCTTTACAACAAAATTAATTTCATTTGTAGTTAGAAATTAGTCTTTCACAATAGAAAATGTTTTTGTGATTAATCACTCTGCTTTAATTATGTTCAAATTGTAACAATGAAAATACTTCCTGCTTATCAGGTTTTACATGACGATTCATAACAGTAGCAAAATTACAGTTATGAAGTAGCAACAAAAATAATTTTATGGTTGGGGGGGTCACCACAATATGAGGGACTGTAGTAAATGTATATTAGGAAGGTTGAAAACCACTGACCAAGAACAAGTTCAGGTTAGAAGGGAGGTCATCTGACCATGTATCCAGTTCATTCCAGCATAATCACACTTACAATGATCTCTATCTGATAGAAAAGCTGTTCGAGACACTTTCCTGTGACTAGAGGGGATCTGCTGGTGGCTTAATCTGACTAGATACTCTGCAGATGGGTTTGGGGCCCCCCTATCTTCTATAGCATTCTATAAATTGGGTCTTCGAAATTTGGGCTCTGATACTTTTCCCTTTGTCATTTTTGAAATTTGTTTTGCGTGCCTTTGGGTCACGCAAGCTGGTGTGCTTCTTCTTTGTGGACATAGTTCACTCCTCGTTTAGATGACTACTTGTTTGAATTTAAGACTCCACACACTATTCCGATTGATAGTGAGCACCATTTGTTTTCTTCACCACACTTAGCTATAGCACCCTTATCTTCAGTGATCATTACATGAGGTGGGCAAGGCCATGTTATCCAAACTAACTGTCTTTGGATTGGGACTAAAGTTAAATTGGGGCCAGAATCCATCTGCTTGTCCCTGGGATATGCATAGCTCGGGTTTACTTTGACAGCCATACTATGACAAATTAATACCCTGTAAGACCAACTACCCCACCAACAGCAACAAAACAACTAGCAGACAACTAAAGACAAACACAAACAAAACAAGCAAATGAAAGGCAGGGAAAAAAACCCATAGAAACAGAAAAGTAACACATTGTCAATCATTCCCCCTGGAGTATAAGATGATTGCACTGGCAACACCATCAAGTTTTCCGATGACACATCATTCTGCTGTAGGTTTGAGGAGTCTGCAAGTACAGTTCTAACTTGAGCCGAAACCCATGAGTTGTTGCTCCACACAGTTAGATCTCATATTCAGTTGAATTCTGTTTACCCTAAGCAGGGGGGATCGATGCCAGGGGAAACATCCTGGATCAATTCTTCCAAGTTTAAATCCCTGCCCAACAGATCAAAGCCAGTCATATCACTGAGAGGGGAGCATCAAGGTACTAAATATATGGTGATTCTGAGTCCCTTTTGATGGACTCCAACCAAATGGGGTTCCCCCCAAGGTCCAATGACCATCACTTCCACAGGTCCAGGGCAGCCACTCTGCTTCCTCTTCTATCTAAGCACCCCAGTCCTCAGTCCAAGGGTACAGGCACCTTTGAGGCCAGGCTCAGTTCATTCTGCTGGGCCTCTGTGTTAAGCGCTTGTGTAGCCCGAGTGATGCCATGCTGACCACAAGGTTTACCGTACCACAAGGTCAGCATCCAGTGACATCTTGGTGTTTAGTCCATGGCATGTTTTATTGAGCTTTGGCTAGAGACATATTTGTAGTGTTTACCCAGGAACATAAAATCTGTCCCTATAGGTTCCCTACAATCATTGTTTAGCACCCCTTCCCAATGTGAGGATATTTCTCCCCAATCACCTACCATGCTCGCCAACAGAACTATCAGTGATGTTCCTCTCCCCTGGCCTAAACTTGATTTCCTGGCAAGGTTCTTTCATTTCTGTGGGGATTTGCCCCAGCCTTGTCTTGGTGTAGACCCTCAGGTGGATGGTCTTATCCCATATCCCACCTCTTTGTGGAGTGACCCACTTTGGAGGATATTTTTGGTTTAAGGATTATTTTAGGACTTGGGTTTTTCCAGTTTACGTGGCTCTAGAAAGTCTAGCGTTCTTGGTAATTTGAAATTCAATTTTGAATTTTTCCCTTTTGATCAGCATTCGTTTATAGATTCTTTAATCAAAAAGTTCACACTATCAATAGAATTGCCATGTGCCCCTGGGGGTGATTGATAATGTTCTCTAATATAAAATTACAATGATGTCTCTTAAGATTAACCAGAGATGTACGTAAACCATAGATAACATGAATGGGATTTAGACTTGCATTTAATTCTAGCCCAATATGAGAATTAGTTCTTGTGACTTGGCCCTTTTTGATGCTCACTGAAGATATGGATGCTATAGCAAAGTGTAGTAAAGAAATTTAGATGGTATGATTTTTAGAAAGAATGGCGCATGGGGGTCTTATTTTTCAACAAGCAGCCTTCTGAGTGAAATGTCACCTAAGTCCACATGGAAGAAGCACATCAGCCTTTGTGACCAGAGGAGTGTGAATAATTAAAACTCAAATATGAAGGAGGGAATAGTATTAGAGCTTAAATTGTGAACACCTGATTTGCAGAAGGATATGGATGACAGTGGAAATCCAAAATCATTTGCAAGTTCCACACAAGTGGTTTAAGATTCCGGTGAATCCTCTCTGACTCAGTTGAAGGATGTCATTAGTCTTGCTATCAGACAGAGAGTGTTATAGAGATGATTACAATAAAGCATGATATCATTTGACCTCTGTTTTGACCCATTTTACTTCAGTAAAAACAAAGTGCAGGGGAAATATGTATGGATAAAGCTCTGTGAGTCCTCTCTGAGCATAGACAAGTGTTGTGGTTAGCCTTGCTGTTATGCAGAGTGCATTGGAAAGTGGATTATTGCAGATGCAATTCCTTTAAAATTTAGCACCATAGCCATTGATCTCCTTTTTGACCCATTTTAAATTGATTTTAGTTTTTTATATTTTCTATCTTTTCAGTTGGGATACTTTTGTTTTACTTTGTTATTTTTAGTAGGTTTTTTGCTGTTTTTAAATGTTTTAGTGTATATGAAATCTAGGGTAGGTATATCTATTGAGACAATATCTTGATTAATGGTTCCTGAGTTGTGGCCGGGGCGGTTTGAAGGAAGTGAGTACAATAATAACAGTGAGTACAAGAAGGAAGAAAATGTTCTAAATTCGATTGTGGTGATGATTGTACAACTCTTCTTAATATGATTGAACCATTTAATTATATAATTTGCGATGGACTTTTTAACAGTTTATTGGTATATAATTCACATATCGTTGTAGAATCATCACCATAATCAGGTTTAGATATTTTCTTCATTCTTGGACTCATTGTTATTAGCTCCCCATTTCCTCCCCACCTCCCCTGCCCTGCCCCAAGGAACCATGAATCCAGTTACTGCCTCTGATTCACCTATCTTGGATTTTATATACAGAAAAACAGTGAAAACAATAAAAACAACACTAACAAGACTATGAAAGTAAAACAAAAACCTCAGTCAAAAGAAAGCTACAAGTATCTTAAGAACTAGAACACATTTAGATGGCTCATAAGGGAGAGCAAATGGTGGGGTGCTGAGTTTGAACCTAACCGCATCCGCAGGAATCCACTGCGCTCTGCATGCTAGCGAGGCCCTCCACCCCTCGTCCATGGTCACAGTGAGGCTCCAAGGGTTTGCTTCATGAGTATTTTCCCTTCACTTTTTTTAAAAATTGAAACAGCTTTAAAATGGGTCCAAAGGAAAATCAAATAAGATATACTGCATTTTGATCTATGTCTGACATATTGATTTACAGTGTCTGATAATAGAGCTCTTCACATCCCTCAGCTATAACGAGAGGGAATTCACAAGAGGCTTGATCTCTTTGTGGACCCTCTAAATGGATTTTGGGCTTCCACTGACAACCATAGCCTTCTACAAACCAATTGTTCACAATTTAAGCTTTGATATCATTCCAGCCTTTAGATTTGGATTATGTTCACACAGGCTGATGTGCTCCTTCCATGTGACACCCCACTTAGATGGCTGCTTGTTTGAAAACAAACCTTTAAAATCCCCAACACTATTTTTTCTAATAGCTGGGCACCATCTAGGTTCTTCACCACATTTTGCTGTAGACTCATATCTTCAGTGATTTCTTCATGAGGGCAACCACTAAGCAGGACCATGTCATAAGAACTAGCTGTTCTTAGATTGGGACTAGAATTAAGTACAAGCCTAAAATCCACTCATGGTTTATAAATGACTCTGGTTCACCTAAGAGACATCATTGTCATTTTATGTTATAGAACATTATCAATTATCATCCCCTTGCTGACTCATGACAACTTTATAGGGCAGGGTAGAACTGTCCTGTGAGTCTCCCAGCCTGCACATCATCACAGGAGTAAAAAGCCTCATCCTTCCCCCACAGACTTGGCTGGTGACTTTAAACCGTTGATGTTTCACTTAGGAGTCTAATGTGTAGCCGGTACACTTTGATGGTGTCATTAGTTTAGCCAATGTTACAGAATTTAGAACATTGTTGAGAAAGGGAAATTATACAAATATGGGCCAGCTGTGAACTGCAATACATGAATTGTTGACTTGTGTAAATTAAACCTTTAAGTGACTGAGCACTATTTACAGAAACAACAGGAGTTGGTGATAGGGCAAACGTTCCAATAATATTTACAACAGCAGAGCCACACCTGCCATAAAAAGCAAAGAAGCATTAAAACAGACTGGTAGTTCTGGGCCACTGTTCTTGGTGGCAAGAGATTGAAACCAAGTCCCGTGCTGTGGTTGACTTCTTTCACTAGTTTAATGACATCGAGTCCCATCCATATTGTAGATTGTGCCAATTCTTCATTTCTCCGATTGGCTGAGTAACATCAGCAGCAGCAGTAGTGTGTACACATATATATCACATTTTCCTATTCATGGGCATTAGGTGGTTCTTATCTTCACCCATTGCAAATAGTATAGCAAGGAATGTTGGTGTACAAGTCTGTTTGCATGTCTTTTCAAATCTGGGTGTAGTAGATCAGATTTTTGTTGAGTTGCGACACTACTACCTACATTAGCGATACCATTTTACATTCCTACCAGCAATGGATACAGGAAATTTTTATTTTTTTGGTAGTGAGTTTGGTTAGGTTTATTTATTTTATTAAATCATTTTATTGGGGGCTTGTATAACTAACTCTTTGCACAATCCATAAATCCATCTATTATGTCAAGCACATTTGTTGCCATCATCATTCTCAAAACATTTTCTTTCTTCTTGAGTCTTTGGTATCCGCTCATTTTTTACCCTTCTTCTCCCTCCCTCCCTACCTCACAAAACTTTGATAATTTATAAAAATTTTTTCATGTCTTACACTGTCCAATATCTCCCTTCACCCACTTTTCTGTTTTCCACCCCCAGGGAGGGGGTTATATGTGGATCATTGGTTCCTCTTTTCTCCCCCACCTTCCCCTTACCCTCCTGGTATTGCTGCACTCATTGATCCTGAAGGGTTTATCTGCCCTGGATTCCCTGTGTTTCCGGCTCTTATCTGTATCAGTGTACAGCCTCTGGTCTACCCGGATTTGTAAGGTAGAATTGAGATCATGATAATTGGGGGAGGAAGCATTAAAGAACTAGAGGAAAGTTGCGTGTTTCATCAGTGTTATACTGCACACTGACTGGCTCGTCTCCTCCCTGTGACCCTGCTGTAAAGGGATGTCTACTTGCCTACAGATGGACTTTGAGTCTCCACTCCGCACTCCCCCTCATTCACAATGATGATTTTTTTTTGTTCTTTGATGACTGGTACCTGTTCCTATAGATACCTCGTGATCACACAGGTTAGTGTGCTTCATCCATGTGGGTCTCTATCTTCAAGCCTTTAAGATCCCAGAGGCCATATCTTTTGATAGCTGGTACCATCAGCTTTCTTTTTCACATTTGCTTATGCACCTGTTTTGTCTTCAGCAATCATGTAGGGAAGGTGAGCATCATGGAATGCCAATTTAATAGAACAAAGTGTTCTTGCATTGAGGGAGTATTTGAGTAGAGTCCCAATGTCCTTTAATACTAAACCTATAAATACATGCACATTAGATCTACTTCTCCATCATCATATATAAATATTGGCATGTACACACCTGTATTTAGACCTTTAAATACTCTGACTCCTAATTCTTTCCTCTATTTCCTTTTGCTTTCTTCTTGTCCCACTATCATGCTCAGTCTTCATTTGGATTTCAGTAATTCCTCTAGGTTATACTGCTCTTGATCAAGCCCTACCAGGCCTCCTGCACCCTCCTGGCCATTGATTTTGAATCACTTATTGTTCCCTTGTCCCTAGGTTTGTTAACACCCACTTCCTTTCCCCCCACCCCCGCCTCCCCTGCTCCCATATCTCCCCAGAACCAGCAGTCCGTTGTTTTCTCCTTCAGATTGTTTATCCCGCCTATTTTTTCTAGATAGAATTGCAGAGATAATAATATGCACAAAAAACAAGACAGAGCAAAACGAAGCAACAAAAGAAAACCAAAAAAAGACAAAAAAAAAAAAAAAGAAAAGCCTGTAAATAGTTCAAGGTCTGTTTGTTGACCTTTAGGAGTGTTTTCCAGTTGAGTCTGATGGGGTGGCACACTCTGGCCCCAAAGTCTATTTTTTGTACTCCCTCAAGACTTCTTTGCTCTGCTTCCTTTGCTGTTCTGTTGCATGGCTCTTAGTGTTTTGCCTCAGTGTGATGGGGTCAGATTGGGCACAGTTCCCACACTGTGTTTCCAGTGTTGTCCCCTGGTAGCACTATGGGTCAGTGAGGTACATCGTGTCTCATAGTGGACTGGCTATATGGTCCTCTCTGCTTTGACTTCTCTGAGTGGAAATATCGTCCTCAGGGCTTGGTGGGCCAGGATGTGTTCCACTTTGAACTACTTTCTTGTATTCATAACACTTGTAAATTCTTGTTTTAAAAATTTGTCCCCCATCTTCCTGATGTCCTTCTGAGAAAACAATCACTGTAAGCAATGTCTGGTTAAATTATATATCAAAAGAAATCTTTTTATTTACCCACCTATAAATGTGATTTTTTTAGGACATTTGATGTATGTTTTTAAGTACTTGGTATTTGGTGTATTTGTGCTTAGTTTGTACAATGTAGACCATAATCTGGTACCCATAGAGTGACAGCAGATATAAAAACCTAACAGCACAGGGTGTGCATTTTTCCTGTTTTCAGGGCCTAGTGCATTATGTGGAACAAAGCATGGTGGACCCTTTTTATATTCATCTAATTGCTTTAAAATGCTAAAGTAGATACTTACTCCTTTTGTTCTTCTGGTTTTAAAATGTGATCCATATCAAGTGTCTAAGAAGATGTGCATTTTATAGGGTGAAACTACTTCCTCTGTATATGAAAAAACCCTAAAGTATAGTAAAAAATATAGATGGGGAAATAGCAAATATTTGTTGAATGAATAAACTGCTGACTCCATGTCCAGCTACAGTAGTGTGGTGAGGATTCGGAAGTGCTCCTAGAAGCGGAGTGCTCATACAATAGAAACATCATGTAAGACCACCTTCTTCGGGCCATGATGTCAGGTTTTCTCTTACCTCAGTGAACAAATAGGACACTTGTCTTTTGAAATAATAGAAAGCAATCAGTGTGCAAAACTGTACAATACCAAATGGTTAAAGGAGATTAAATTATTATAGTATCATTGCATTGACAAGTTAGTTAACTTGGCTTTTTCTTACTTTAATCTTGTAATGTGTAAATAAAAGTTCTGAAGTAGAAGCAGCACAATTTGCTTAGGTAAACTGTTACGTACAAATAGGTAAAAATGTGTACGTGTATCAGTCCTTTGAAAAATATCATGGAAAAATTAATTTTTTTGGTTCTGTAGTGCCAGGAACTGGATTTAATGGTTTCTTGTGGGGATTGTAGGGGTGGTTGGTGGGAAACAGGAAGCTAATAACAATGAGTACAAGAAATAAGAAAATGTTCTAAAATTGATTGTAGTGGTAATTGTACAGTTTTTTGTATAATTCTTAATAACTATTGAATTGTTTGATGTGAATTGTTACATGTCAATAAAACTTAAAAATTTTTGTTGTTCTGCAGTGTATTTATCCATTTTCTCTTTAATTCTCTTCCTAGTAATGAAGCAAAATCAGACGGAAGAAGCAATTTGATACCAACCATCAAATTTCGGCACTGTTCTTTGTTAAGAAATCGACGCTGCACTATTGCGTACTTGTAAGCTGCTGTGATTTTACTTGTAGTAGCAGGAAACAAAGAAGAGTTTTCCATGGGGTTTCTCAATTAAGTTTCTGGTTGATAGCAACAGATCTCAGATTTATTTATCTCTGTGGTTATGCATGGAGCCCTGGTAGCATGGTTACTTGTTGGGCTGTGATCTACATGGTCCACAGTTCAAAACCACTAGTAGTTCCGAGGGGAAAAGGCCGTGTTTCTATTCCTGTAAATAATTACAATCTCGGAAACCCACAGGGGTTTGCTATGAGTCAGCATTGGCTTGATGGAAGTGAGAGTGTTTTCAGTGTTTATGCGCTGGACTGTTAACCAGAAACAGCATTTCAAAACCACCAGCTGTTCTGCGGGGAAAAGATGAGGCTTTCTACTCTTAAAAAAGAGTTACAATCTCGGAAACTCACTGGTGCGCTTCTATCCTGTCCTTACAGTGTCAGTATGAGTCAAACAACTCCATGTGGCAGTGAGTTATTTCTTTTAAGTTTGATTTAATGTAAGCATTTTAATTTCGTTTTTCCAGTTTAAAATTTGTATTGTAAAAGATTGCACTATTCTTGAAAGCAGAGAGAATAATATAGTGAAGCTCCTGGAGTTGTCTTATAAATTTAACAATACATTTTCCATAATTTATGACATATGTATGTTAGGCTACTTAAAACTAAGTACTAAACATCAGATAACATTTTACCACTATATACTTTAGGATACATGTCTAAGAAATAAGGGCCTTTCTGATCTTTTTCCACATTACTGCTGTGTCACCATCACAGTTACGACAATGAACAGTGCTAGGGGCATCAGCCCAGTTCCTATTCCCGATTTCTGGTAGTCCCAAAGATGTCTTCTTAGAGTAGATCTATTTGCATCAGAATCTTAAAAAAAAAAAATCCACAAATGACAGTTTAGTTGATAAGATCCTTGAGTCCTTACTGATAGAACAATGTCTGATTTCCTGCTTGTTTGTATGCTAATACTCTCTCAATGTCCTAGGTATGACCGGTTACTGCGGATTCGTGCACTTAGGTGGGAATATGGCAGTGTGTTGCCTAATGTTTTACGATTTCACATGTCTGCTGAAGAAGTAAGTTAGCACTTTTTCAAGTTAATGATTTTGGGAAAATACTGAGATCCTGGCTTTTTTTTTTCTACAATGATGTTTACTGGTATTTCTCTGTTTTCTGTAAATTTTCTATATTTTGTTTGTGAGAATGTGTAGAGGTAAATATAAACTACTAACTCAGCAGTTTGTATATATAATTTATTGACACATACTTTTTGAATTAAGCAACCATTCTTACCATACTTTTCTGAGTTATTCCTCACTAGCATAAACTTACTACTCCAAGATTCCTAGCTAATCTTTTGAGTTGCTATCATTTGATCCATGATTTGATCACCTTTTCAGCAATAAGTTTTCAGCGTTTTTTAAGCAGTTAGTACTTACTGCGATAGGCATGGGAAGTATAAAACCAAACTCATTACTCTCAAGTCGATTGTGACTAAAACTGCCTCAGAGGTTTATAAGGCTATACATTATTTTTGTTTTGAACTGTCTTATTTGGCACATAATCCATATACACTATCAATCTTTATGGAAACCAACTGCCATATTTTTCTCTTACAGAGTAGCTAAGTGGATTCAAATTGCCAACCTTTCCATTAATAGTGACAAATGTAGCAACTGCCACTGGGGTACCCTCCTGGAAGGGAGTAGTAGTAACTAATTCTAGTGCTACAGGGAAAACTGACAAACAATGAAAAAAGGAGTTTCTTTTATTTATTAGTGATTCATCAGTGGAGTTGAAAAGCCGACATTATTCTTAGGAGATATGTAGTTTTCTAGTCAGCATGAATAAATATTCAGAATAAGATGAGTATTTGTCACTGAAGGTAGGGTGCTAGACCAGTATTTCAAGATAGAACATTAGAGTCAGAACACTTGGTTTCAACTCCTGACACTGCTTTCTAATCTTGGGCAAGTAACCTCATTGCTCTGTGTTCACTCCTTTATTTACAAAATGGGGTCATAGTGTGTCCTACTACAGCCTTGGTTCTCAACCTTCCTAATGCCACGACCCTTGAATAGAGTTCCTCATGTTGTGGTGATCCCCAATCTTAAAATCATTTTTGTTGCTACTTCATAACTGTAATTTTGCTACTGTTGTGAATTATAATGTAAACATCTGATATGTAGGATATATTTTTAGTTTACAAATTGAACATATTTAAAGCATAGTGATTAATCACAAAAATAGGTAATTATATCTTGTGAAATACTGATTTCTAATTATAAATAAATGAAATTTTGTCTTGAAGCATGGTGTAGCATGAGTAACAGTCTTAATATAACAATAGTGAACTACATTGCTACATTTTGCGACAGTGTGCGTAAAAAGCCAGAAGGTTGAGATAGTTTCTTTCTCACTAGATCAGAAATTCTCCAGACAGTCTTTGCAAGAGCACAAGATCATCTTCCACAACAAATCTACTTCTTTATTTAGACTTGATAACAAACAAGCTGGAAAACCCTGTTTCACAAAGATAAGTTGTTGGAAATGGAAGAAAAAGGTGCAACACAGTCTCCGACAGAACAGGACCTGACTGCAAACACTTGATCCAGAATTTTGTAACTGGCATTGTAGAGAAATCAGTTCTCGCTGCATCGCTGTTAGTTCAATAAACGTCTCTTGTGCTATCTCAGGAACATCTTCAACTTTGACTGTAAATGGACTTCTGGCAAGTGCAAATGAGGTGTCGGGTAGATTTGGAAAGTACGATGAAATTTCATCTGCAAGCATATGCAAGTGTTCTTTCACAGAAATTGTAATCCTTTTGTCTGGTTCAGTGTCATGTTCTTCAAAGAAAACAGATAGGGTAGGCATGTAAATTTTATTTTCTTTTTATTATTTTTTTGGTAAATTTTATTTTCATCCAATTTTTTCCCCCAAAGCTGATGTTTCCTTTGGAATGATCAGATATTTTCAGATAAATCAAGGCATGTTGCATTTTGTCCTTGCAGTAATAAATTGTAACTCATTCAAGATGGCAAAGATGGCAATCAAACTATTTTCTGTATCTCACTTTTATCGCTGCAAAATGCTTTGAACTGCGGTCATGTTTTCTGATAAAAAACGTTTTGAGTTCATCACCATGCTCAAAAACACCTTTTAAAACTTTTCCTCTGGACAACCGCCTCACTTCAGTTGCGAAAGCAGTAGACTGTTTAAAGTGCTCGCCTTTACAAAATTGACAGAATTTATGATGCTTCTCATTACTTCTTGTAACTCTTTTGGCCGTGTATTTGTTGCTAATATTTTCTGAGGAGTTATACAGTGAGTTCCGGTGACTTTCGGTGACTCAGTACCAAACGTTGAAATTCAGATTGACATCCTAGCATAGTGGAGCATCATCTGCAAACACCACAAACCTTTTCCCAAGAGATCTTATGCTCTTTCAGAATGAACCAACTATCAAATACATCACGTGTAGTAGTTGCCATTTTAAGAGGTTTGCAAAAAAAGAAACTCATATTTAAAGTCGCCATCATTAATATGCCTCAGGTAAACAGTAACTGTGAACAGTTTGCAACGTCTGTAGATTCATCACGCTGGATGCTAAATATTGGAAGTGGAGCAGATTTACTTTCCTGGATTATCTGATCAAGAATATCAGCAGCCTTGTCTGCTATTCTTCTGCAGGCAGTGTCATTTGATAAGAAAATTGCGCTCAATTTTGTAACAAATTCATCTCTGATCATAACTCGAACAATTTACTGGCCCCTGGCAACAGTGAATCCTCAGCAATGGTGTAGGGTTTCATAGCGCTGGTGATTCTGAGTGCCACCAAATATGAAACTTCAATGACTGCTACGTTTTGTTTGTGGTACTTGCCACCAGTGTCAAGTCTGGCTTTCTTGAGTTTATCATCAGCTTTGCTTTTAAAATAGTTGGTATCCTTGCCAGCAAAGCTCGGATATTTGCTATCAAAATGGCATATTAGTTTGTTCAGCTTCATAGATTCAACTAATAGAACTTCACAACAAGTAAGACATTGTAGTTTCTCAGTTCCTGCTGTCATTGAAGTAAAACCATACCATAAAAAATCCTCACTATCTTTTCTTAACGTTCTTCTACATGATCCATTGTCATGGGATGGTTGGCTAATGAAAATAATATATAACCATAGCTTTAATAATACAAAAGATGGCTCTCCCTCCTCCACCACTGCCACCTCCTCCTGCTGTTCCTGCAGCTGCCTGTGTGCTCGTTTGGTGCGGACCTGGTACCTCTTTTGAGAAGACTTCAGCATTCACCCTGGCCAACAAAAAACTCAAGGGAGGAGTCAAGACTGAGAACAATGATCAGATTAACTTGAAGGTGGTAGGGCAGGATGGTTCTGTGGTGCAGATTAAGATTCAGAGGCACACCCACTTAGTAAGCTAATGGAAGCCTATTGTGAACAGGGTTTGTCAATGAGTCAGATCTGATTTGATTCGACAGACAGCCAATCAATGAAACAGACACACCTGCACAGTTGGAAATGGAGGATGAAGATACAATTGATGTGTTCCAGCAGCAGACAGGAGGCATCTTCTAAGGGAGCCTGCTCCTTTCCTCCAGAACTCTCTTCCAGCCGACCAAGAATCCATTCTCGATTAGAAAACCACAGTTTGATTCCACCACCTCCTGACAACTACAGTATAGTTTTCTCTTTATTTCATTTCCCCTTCCTCATTCCTTTATTGTACACAAAGTAACTGGTGCATGTACACAAGCATATTAAATTTTTCCCTTTGTTTATTTATTCGTTTACTAAATCACCAATGGTATGTTTTGATCAACATCAGGTGGAGATGGGATGGGGAAAACACTGGTTCTGTGAAAGCTCCCCTTCTCCATCAGTGGCTTGCTCATTCAGCTTCTCTCTTTGTATTTCAGTAGGTTATTTTGCTCTCACTGTTTAACAAAAACAAAAAAAATGACATGAAAAAAATCCTTGCATGCCTTGTTCGATTGAAGAATTTTTATGTTTTTCATTTATCATTGTAAAACCAAGGACAGTTTTATAACATTTTTGTATGTAGCTATTACATGTAGGGCAATCTGTCTTTAAGTAGGCGTAAATTACTCTCAATGAAGCCTAGATAGTTTTCCCTTCAAGTCAAGCGCCTTGTTTAAATTTCTTATTTAAAAAAAAATAGTACTAAAGATGATACATGGCACAATTTAGTCAATACAGTTTATTAAAATTTCCTATGATTTAACATTCTCTATGTTGTGTTTTTACATACCTGTTACTATCACAAGGAGCAGTATTCACATCAACCACAGCTGAATATAAAAAGACCAATCAGCATCCAGATAAAGTTCCCATGGTACAGATATCGATTTTTTGCAGTAGTTTATGATTTTACCCAGAAATAATAATTCATGAAGTGTCATTTACCACCAATACTGCTGCTTTTAACACTGTCGCTGCTTTTAACACAGTAGCTGCTTTTAACACAGCAGCTGCTCTCTACGCATGTGTGACTTGTCCACATAAACACATTGTGGTGCCAACCCTGTCACATCCACCTTTATTTGTACAAGTTGAATGTGATGGGGTTGTCTGATTATGTCCTTACGCTGCGTACACGTATGTGGGCAGACCCTCCTGGAGATGGATAGAGGAGCAGTGACTTGGTTCCTAAGACCATTGGAAATACATGTTTTCCAATGGTCTTAAGTGACTCCTGTGAAAGGGTCCTTTGACCCCAAAAGAGGTCGTAACCCACAGGTTGAGAACTGCTGTATTAACAGGGTTGTTACAGGATGATTAAGGCTGCCCATTTGGAACATAGCATAGAACGGAATGTGATCAATGCTGTTATTGTGTGAGTTTGGTATAGTATATCACTTATGAAAGAAAGTGTTAGTCTGGGTTGACTAGAGGAACAGTCATACACTCATGTGTATAAGAACTTTATATAAAAGAGCAATTATATATTGAGAAAACATCTCAGCCCAGTTCAGATCAAGTTCATAAGTCCGATATTAGCCTATATGTTCGGTACTAGTCGATAAATTCCTCTTTAGATTCACAGTATATGTAATGATGCCAAATGCAGGAATATCGCAGGCCAGTGGGTAGAAGGTCTTGTGGATCCAGTGGCAGTGTATGCATTTCAGTGTTGGCACGGGTCTCCTCCAGCTCTCTGACTGTCTCAGCGCAGAAAAGGAAGGCAGAGAGACTGGGTTTGATCTCCATTGAGCTACTTATTTCTGTCATGCCTCAAAATGAGGTCATCAAGCTGCAATTTTATTGACAGGCTGACAGGATATAATGTAATTGCCACGGCATGTATTCAGTAAATTTGCCATGAGTTTTATAAACAATTTACTTGCTAACTGCATTTAAAAAATTTAACTTGAGTTTAATTGACATAATTCATATACCACACAACCCAGTGGTTTAAATATATTAAAAAGAGCTGTGCAGTTATGATCTCCATCAATTTTAGAACATTTTCTTCAGTCTTAAACTCACCATTTGCCCCAGCCTGCCCTGTCCTAACCCAAAGAAACTGAATCCATTTATAGTCTTCACAGTAACTAAGTCCTATCCTAGATTTTATTTAAAGAAAATCATATGCGTATGGATTGTGATAAGAGTTGTATGAGCCCCTAATAAAATGTAAAACACAAAATAAAAAAAAAACACCTAACTATCCTAAGTCATCATGGCAAAATATTGAATGCTCAATAAACCACTGAAAACTCCAAAAAAAAAGAAAGAAAATCATATGCAAAAAAACAGCCCTCAATCCAAAAGAAAATATAAAAACTAGAACAAATTTAAAAGGGACCAAAAGAGAGAAAAACAATAACGTTAAAAATTATCTGTGTTAATCTACTTTCCAATGCACTCAGTGTATAACAAGACTATTTCCATTCTTTGTTCATGGTCTAAGGAGATTCACTGGAGGCTTAATCTGTGTGGGAACTGTGCAAATGGAGTTTGGGCTTCCACTGTCATCCGCAGTCTGCTCAGGTTTTAATCTCTAATACCATTGCCTCCTCTGATCTTGAATTGCTAAGTACATTTCCATGCTTTATTTTTATTCTGTTCATGTTCTGGAGAAAGAAACAAAGTACCTCAGCTTCTTGAGGGAACTACTAAATAATTACGTTACCAGTTAATTTTTCAGGTTCTTTTTCCATGGTCTTTGTGCCGGAATCTTACATTAAGTGGACTTGAGGGGTGCCTCTTTATTATGGTGAAATGAACAGAACATGTTCTTTCTCTAATAACAATAGCTATAGTATTTTTTTAAAAACATAGAGTGTTTAAGAGTAATAGTTCTTGTAGGATTTTATCTTAAAATTTAAGTAACCAATAGATGAGGATTTTATTTTAAACATAAATACATGAACTTGTCGTGCATAAACTTTTTTAGTTTAGTACAAGGTAGTCATGACAAGGCACACAAGTAAGACTTCAAGATGCTGATTTTCGAACCAGAAAATTATAATTAAGAATTATAATGTTAGTCTTGAGATTAGATTTCCATACTTTAGACTTCATTTTGACCTTGAGTTCAATGGAAATCCCTTATAGCTGGGGTCCAAATTCGGTGTTAATAGAGTCTCTACAAGGTCTAGTCTATGGAGAGAATCACTGCCTCTGCCTTTTCCTTCTCAGAGCATAAACCGAAATTCAGTTTCTATATGTGAACATTTCACTTTGAACTCACCGATAAGGGATAGGTGATGCCATCTTTAACAAAGATTAGTGTATTATTTTTTTCCATGAAGGTAGACAAATAGTAGTTTACAAGTTAGAGACTCCAAGACACTTTAGAGAGAGATAATCTTATGTCATAATTTCTTTTTTAAAAATCATTTTATTGGGGCTCATACAACTATTATCACAATCCATACATACATACATTAATTGTGTAAAACACCCACTGCCATTGACTTTTAACAATCCTTAAGGATGAGCAAAGTAGAACTGGCTCTTTAGGTTTCTGAAGCTGTATTTCTTTATAGGAGCAGAAATCCCCTTTCTCCCTAGGTGTAACTGGTTGAGTCAAACTGTTGACCTTGGCTTTAGCCAACACATAACCCAATACTAACCAACATAGTAGTGGTGGGTGCCTTCTCGTCAGTTCCGCCTCATAGTGGCCCTGTCTAGATCAGCATGAAGTACTACTGGACTCTGCATCCTCACAATTGTTATGTTTGAACCCATTGTTGAGTTACCGTATCAATTCATCTCCTTGAGTTGTTTTTGTTTTTCCCACTGACTTTGCACTGTACCAAGTATTGTGTCGTTTTCTAAGGACTGGTCTCCTGAAAACATGCCCAAAACTTGTGAGACAAGTCTTGCCATACTCATCTCTAAGGATCAGTCTGGCTGTGATCTTCCGAGACAGATTTGTTTGTTCAGTTAGCAGTCCATGGTACTTTCGGTGCTCTTTGCCTACATGCTAATTCAAAGGCATCTATTCTTTGGTCTTTATTAATTGTTGTCCAACTTTCATATGCTTATGAGGCAATGGAAAATCCCATGGCTAAGGTCAATGGAAAATCCCATGGCATTGCTCAGTCCTCAAAGTGTGACATCCTTGCTCTTCATCACTTTAAAGTAGAATTTCAGAAATCCAAAATATGTTTAGTGAAAGAAATTTGTCACAAAATAATAAATACTGTGTGGATCTATTTAAAGTACAAATAATGAACAGCACTAAACTAGTGTTTTAGGGATGCATTCTTGGGTGATAATGTAAAATTTTCAGAATGGAACAAAATGATAAGTCCCCATTTTGGGGCTGAGGATGTGTTACTCCTTGACCAGGCTGTTTCTTAATAATGTCATTAACCTGTACATCTTTGTTTTGCCTACCTTTCTGTAATTATACATAAATAAGATTCTGAGGAGATTGCAACTAATGTCACAAAACAAAATATATATAAATTATTGTATAAAACATGAGTTTTCTCTGTAAACTTTCACCCTAACCATAATAGACTTTAAAAAATAACAAATGCCTTTTATTATTATTTCCTTCCCCCAGCCCTTTGGCAACTCTTAATCTACTTTTTTACATTTATAGAATTCCGATGACTGACTTTCCTACAAATGCAGTCGTAAAATAATGTGACCTCTTGCGCCACTTTACATGTGATAAAGGTTTACCCTTGTCAGATACAACTTAGAACTGAATTCCAAAGTAAGCCTCACTATCTTCTATTGTGTGCACTCCTCATTTTGCTTGTCCTTCCTTCTCTTTGGGGACATTTGCATTGTCTGCTCAAGCATGTTGTTCCATTCTTATAAAAAGAGTCCGTGCAGTATTTAAAGCGACCATAACTGAATCATGTGTTTTTCGTAGTGTTGTTTCTGGTTGAATGGTTTTTTTAGATCTGTGCTTAGGTCTACTGGTTTGTAAGCTATGTGATAACAAGAATTTTGTCTGTTTTGGTTGAATGCTCCATCCTAAGTGCACAGACAGTTCCTGACTCGTAGAAGACAACCATTAATGTTCGCTATATAAATACAGGAATGCCACACTCATGATCTACATGGGCGTATGTGCTGTTTGAAGTCACGATTACACAATGTTGGCAAGCTTGTTTTCTTTGTCACTTGGTAAAAAGACCATTTTTCTGTTTTCAGATAGAATGGTTCAATTGTTATAAGAAGTCCCTTGCTACTTACATGAGGTCATTGGGAGGAAATGAAGGTTTGGACATAACACAGGATATGAAGCCTCCCCAAAGCTTATATATTGAAGTAAGTTTTACCTCTTGAGAATGGATTTTATTGAATGTGTGGATTATGCTCCTATTATGTAAGAAGGAGATATGAATATAGTTTTGTTAGGTGCCACCAAGTCCTATTCATAGTAACTAGATGTACAACAGAATGAAACACTGCCTTGCCCCGCACCCTCTTCTCAAACATTGCTGTTTGAGCCCATTATTGCAGTCATGGTGTCAATGTGTACCACTGAGAGGCTTCCTCTTTTTGACCATCCAGGGACTTGCCATCCAGATGACATATACACGGAGTCGGCCTCTTTAAGGGGCACTCCCGCTGTAGCTCTTCCAGCATAGCTTTGTTTGCTCTTCTGGCTGTTGATGTTTTGTCAGTGCTTTTCTGCGATATCATAATTCATAGTTATCAATTCACCTCTGTCTTATTCATTGTTCACCTTTCATATACATATTAGGTGATTAAAAAATAGCATGGCTGGGGTCAGATAAACCGAGGACTAGTTTTCATAGTTTTACTGAGATAAAAGGACCCCTGGTGGTACAGTGGTTACACATTGGGTTGCGATCAGCATGGTCCGCAGTTCAAAACCCACAAAAACTCTGTCCCTTGACTCCACCCCTTGAGGGATAAGATGGGGTTCCTGCCAGGTCTAGAGGCCAGGTGTGTGGATTTCTCACCCAATGGGGGGGGGGGTTAAATTAAACCTCTCAAGTCTACTTTGAGATTGGTGCGGGAAGTGCTAGGCTTCTCTTTCCCCCTTGCCCCCTAATTGTGTTGTTTTGCTAACACATTTCCTGCTTGGGGGTGGCAAGGTGAGGAATGTTGAGCAAGGGCTGGTGGAACTGTAGAACAAAGCAAAAGTTAAGCTTGGCTAGTGACTGTCTGCACCAAGCTGACTCTGCAAAGCTGTTCTTCACCAGAGGACAGCAAGCCAAGAGGCTTGGTCAGCTGGGTTAGCTCAGGGACCAGAAAAAATTGGCTATGCCAGGCAGGAGGGACGCTTCCCCAGCGTGTGGACAGCCTATAACAAAGAGGGGAATCTGTTAGTAGTTGCTACTGCTCTCTCAGTTTAAGAAGCTTGGATGTACTTCATATTGAGATTCTCTTCCATGAAGTTTAGGATATCGCTCCTAGTGGACCTTCTCTATAATTGCTGAGAGTTGTCCGAGTTTGTTGTCTGACAGTCATTTTGCTGACTCTGCTGCTCTTTAACACTTTAAAGAAGTCTTTTGCAGCATTTATCTCATGGCTTGATTTCTTCACTAATTCCATGAATGTTGATTATGCATTGAAATAAATGAAATCCGTGTCAATTTATTTTTTTCTCTTTTTATCATTGTGTTTATTGGCCCGAGCATGAGGCTTTTTTTTTCCATCGAGCCATAATCCCTACAGAAAGCTTTAGTCTCAGTTCTTCATTAATGTGTTGAATCCTCTTAGCTTTCCATAAGCAAAGTTGTATCATATGCATATCACAAGGTCTCTGCTTTTACACTGGACATTTTAATACTTTCATATTGAAAGTTACTACCACTAAGGAAGTACTTACCAAGGAGCTTCAAATGTTTCTGGGATTTTTTTCAGTTTTTAAATTCCATATTTGCACACACTTGAAGTCCCTGTCATATAGTTGTCATTTTGTTACTTGTTAAGTGGGTTATCCTCTCTTTGCTCCTCATTTCTTCCAGTAGTACCACGTACTTTGGCGCTTAGTTAATTTTTGGATTTTGAACCATCTTTATTATCCTCTTTTGTATACTTTTGAATATTGAATAAAGAAGACCAAAGAAAAATGTTTGCATTCAACTTAGGTGTTGGCTAAATATGTTAGGTAGCCAGAATAGGGGCCATAAAGGGGGAGTGTTAGTCTGGGTAGACAAGAGAAACAAATTCATAGAAACTCATGTTTATAAGAAAGAGGTTTATATAGAAGAACAACTGAATATTGCGAAAACGTCCCAGCCCAGTCCAGGTCAAGTCCGTGAGCCCAATATTAGCCCATATGTCTGATACCAATCTGTAAAGGCCTCGTCAGACTCACGAAACATGCAATGACTCCGATTGCAGGACGATCTTGAACCAGCGAGTAGAAAGTTTTTGGATCCAGTAGCATTGTAAACATCTCAGCGCTGGCAGGGTTCTTCTCTATGTAGCTTCTCTGGCTCCAGAGGTCTGTTGCATCAGGGTAGGTCCGTGTGGCTTTCCCAGCTACCAGGACGTAGTGCCATGTGTCTTGCCAGTAGAGCATCTCCAAGGAAGTGAGCTGAGAGAGAGAAGCGTCTCCTGTTTAAGGAGGAAATACTGGAGTTCCCAGAATTCTCAGGCGAAGGCAATGCCCACACAGAGGCCTCACTGGCTATCCTGATTGACCAACTAGACTCCACCACTTCACTCTTAATCCTCTCAAGTCCCAAATTGACATCAGATTACATAAGCACCACAAGGGGGTTGTCTCCGCACTAACTGCATAAGGCTAAAGCAAAAGGATTGGAAGAAATCAGGCATCCATTAAATTTTAGAACAATCAAACTGAGCATGCTCAGACAAGAGCTCCCTCCGCCCCGAGGGGAGGTCCACCAGGGCACACAGATTAGGCTCAGTTACATTACCTCACACAGGTGGGCCTAAACTCAAGCCAGTGGAACCAACCAATACCTTCAACCATGCTTCCCCCAGCCGTTGTGGAGAGGAGGGAATAAAGACCCTGCCTTGACTTCCTTCCATTCCAGCATTCTCCACAAGTGGGGGGTGGGAGCCCTTTTGGCCCCTGGGATTTCCTGGTTCCACGTGCTGGGTTACGTGTTCCTGTTCTTTCTATGTGTTTTTTCCCCATTCAGCAGTGAACCCATGTGCAGTTCTGCGGATCCTTGTATGCTTTCTTAAAACAATGTGTATTTTTTGAGGCTGTAATACCTGAAACTTCCCTTTTCCCCATAAAAATCACTTGGATTACAAACCTGCTTCTGCTGTGTGAATTCTTTCAGGTACCTGAATCCAGGAACCTAACACCTTTTTCTCTATATTGCTTCATCTTGCAATCTACTCTCCTTGTATTTCAATCTAAAGGAATGTCTCAACATTCCCTCAGGTTTTATTTGTTTTCTTGAATTTTATCCTCATTTATAAAGGAAAGTTTTGCTGGCTATAGGAATCTTGGATGGCTGTTCATTTCTTTCATTATTTTAAATATGTGACTCTATTACCTCCTGGTTTCCAGGGTTTCTATATATGTAAATTGGTACTTCATTTTATTTGATATTGTCAAGATTTTATCTTTTTTTTAAAGAGTTTGATGATAAGATATTTTGGTGTGGATCTCTCAGGCTTTCTTCTGATTTGGAAATTCTTAAGTGTCATTGATATGTACATTCTTGTCCTTTGTCAAGTTTTGGTAATGTTCTGCTGTTGTCTATTAAGTTTTATTTAGTTACCCTTTGCCCTCTTCTGGGACTTCCATAATATTTGCATTGATTTGCTTGATGGTGTTCCTTGGGATCATGTTTCTTTACTTTTGTTCCTCAGACTCAATAAGCTGTTCTGTTCTTCTGCCAACTCAAATATCCTGTTGAGTTATCCAGTAACGTTGTTTCTCTTATTTGTTAGTGCTAGTAATTGGATTGGCTTCTTTAAATGTAGGAAGACATATCAGAGGGCCGTATTTGACTTTCTCTGGCTTCACTGTTTCCATGAGGCAGAGTTCAGACATGCCTCCATCCTTCATCCTTCAATATCTATTCTGACACCACCCACTCCTCCCTCACACACTGCCTTTCTGTCGGGTTCAATTATCGGTCCCAGTTGGCCTCACAGAACTCACAGACAATATTCACAATTTAGTGGGCTTATTAAGGAAGGTAACTAGTTACCACAAGTCAGCATCAG
Source organism: Tenrec ecaudatus (assembly GCF_050624435.1). Lineage (NCBI taxonomy): Eukaryota > Metazoa > Chordata > Mammalia > Afrosoricida > Tenrecidae > Tenrec > Tenrec ecaudatus. The sequence goes on from NW_027458351.1 coordinate 37,364, forward strand.
GAAACAGTAAGTGTACCTCTCCTGTCATCCAGCAGTCATGTCAGTCTTTAGTCCTTAGCCTCTCAGTCACATAGTCCCTTTGCCTCTTTGGGCCAGAAAGGCAGCCCACTGCTCTGCCTCAAAGTATCATAGTCTCAGTATTGCTCCTCTGTTTTATGTCATGGACGCCTTGCCTCAGCTCTGGTCTTGGCCTAGTCCCTCTGTTCTGTCCCATGGTCTCTGTGATGCAGCCTTTGATGCCTCCATCTCAGTCTCTACCACTTCAGACAAAGATCTCAAGTATGTCCCACTAGGGCCTCTTACACCTTGATGGTCCAGCATTTCTCTGTGTTCCTGCTTCTGAGATGGCTTTTCCACATAACCATCCCTCCAAAATGGGATTTTAACCATAGCCATATAGGCTAGAATTGATAATACAATGCATAAGAGATGATTGCTAGATGGGCCTTATTCATTGACTACATCTCTTCATCTCTTTCTTAGGATCCCTGCTGGCATTGTAGGATAGGCATTGATTGGACTGCTAACCATAAGGTTCCAGAACCAAACTCTCTGGTATGGAGTCAATGCTGATTCCTAGGGATCCCCTATGGGTTTCTGAGTAGAAAGCCCAGGCTTTCTCCTACTGGTACTGGTAGTTTTGAACTGTCGACCATGCAGATTGCAACCCAGTGATTAACTGCTGTACCACCAGGGTTCTGAGGTTCTTACGGTTCAAATTTACCAACTGTTGCTCAGGGGAAAGATGAGACTCTTAGTTTCTGTAAGGATTTACAGCCTTGGAAAACCAATATAGGGTCATTGTGAGTTAGAATCAACTAGAGGGCGGTGATAGAATCTCTTTATAGATATTTTAATTTATGTATATATATATTGCTAACCCAGTTTTCTTTTGTTCTTTGGGCCTGTTTTTTTTTCCTAATTGTTTTATTAGGGGCTCATAGAACTCTTATCACAATCCATATATATACGTACATCAATTGTATAAAGCACATCTGTACATTCTTTGCCCTAATCATTTTTTTTACATTTTATTAGGGGCTCATACAATTATTATCACAATCCACACATATACATACATCAATTGTGTAAAGCACATTCCTACATTCTTTGCCCTAATCATTTTGAAAGCATTTGCTCTCCACTTAAGCCCTTTGCATTAGGTCCTCTTTTTTCCCCCCTCCCTCCCTTGCCCCCCCTCCCTCATGAGCCCTTGATAATTTATAGATTGTTATTTTGTCATATCTTTCCCTATCCGGAGTCTCCCTTACCCCCCGCCCCCCACCCTTCTCTGCCGTCCGTCTCCCAGAGAGGAGGTCACATGTCGATCCTTGTAATCAGTTCCCCCTTTCCAACCCACTCACCCTCCACTCTCCCAGCATTGCCCCTCATACCATTGGTCCTGAAGTTATCATCCACCCTGGATTCCCTGTGCTTTCAGCTCCCATATGCACCAGTGTAGAATTAGGATCATGGTAGTTGGGGGGAGGAAGCATCCCGGATCCGGGGGAAAGCTGTGTTCTTTTTTTTTTTTCTTTCTTTTTTTACATTTCATTAGTGGCTCATACAACTCTTATCACAATCCACACATATACATACATCAATTGTATAAAGCACATCCCTACATTCTTTGCCCTAATCACTCTCAAAGCATTTGCTCTTCACTTTAACTTTGCATCAGGTCCTCTTTTTTTTCTCCCCTCCCTCATGTGCCCTTGGTAATTTATACATTGTTATTTTGTCATATCTTTCCCTATCCGGAGTCTCCTTTACCCCCCCCCCCACCCTTCTCTGCCGTCTGTCTCCCAGAGAGGAGGTCACATGTGGATCCTTGTAATCAGTTCCCCCTTTCCAACCCACTCACCCTCCACTCTCCCAGCATTGCCCCTCATACCAATGGTCCTGAAGTTATCATCCACCCTGGATTCCCTGTGCCTCCAGCTCCCATATGCACCAGTGTACAACCTCTGCCCTATCCAGTCCTGCAAGGTAGAATTCGGATCATGGTAGTTGGGGGAGGAAGCATCCAGGATCTGGGAGAAAGCTGTGTTCTTCATCGGTACTGCATCGCACCCTGACTGACCCATCTCCTCTCCTAAACCCCTCTATGAGGGGATCTCCAGTGGCCGACAAATGGGCTTTGAGTCTCCACGCTGCACTTACCCCTTCATTCACTATGGTGTGTGTGTGTGTGTGTGTGTGTGTGTTTGTGTGTGTGTGTGTAAAATTAAAAACTTTTATACAATAGCCTATACTCCAGGATAAAGTGTAGCTATCTGCTTTATACTCCTCCTGGATCATTGCAGTATCCCCACTTTGGGAAACACTGCTATAGAGGGACAGGAGTATGGAAATACTTATAGTGCCCTCTCTGCAACAAACTTTGATTCACAGTTTTAAGGTAATAGTGATGTGTGAGCTGAACTATATTAAGCTTATATTTTATAGGTCAAAAATGATTGGATGTTGGCACTTTAATTTCAAGCATCTTAATGTAATCTAACATTCCATCTTCCATAAATTTTGTTTTATTTTTAAAATACTAAATGAAAATTAATTGATTGCTAAGTTACTGTGTAAGCAAAATGAAAGAGCATGAAACTGAATCTTTTAAATGTATTTTTAAGTATTCCTGAGAAACAAGAGATTGGAAGACTTGATTTCCTTTGAAAAACAGTTTGTTCACTCCCTCAATGCATGAATATCTCCTTTTATTAGATTGGAACTCTATGATGCTCACTCTCCCGACACAACGTCTGGAGCCAAAGTGGGTGAACAAGTAAATATGGTGAAGAAAGCTGATGGTGCCCGGTTATCAAAAGAGATAGTGACTGGGGTCTTAAAGGCTTGAAGATAAACAAGCGGCCATCTAGCTCAGAAGCAACAAAGTCCACATGGAAGAACACACCAGCCTGTGTGATCGAGTGGTCCCGAAGGGATCAGTTACCAGGCATCAAAGAACAAAAAATCATATCATTGACTGTACACCTCCATGATAGGATCGCTGAAGACAAATGGGTGCATAAGCAAATGTGGTGAAGAAAGCTGATGGTGCCTGGCTATCAAAAGAGATAGTGTCTGGGGTCTTAAAGGCTTGAAGGTGAAAAAGCGGCCATCTAGCTCAGAAGCAAAAAAGCCCACATGGAATAAGCACACCGGCCAGTGCGATCGCGAGGTGCCAAGGGACCAGGTATAAGGCATCATGCAAAAAAAAAAAGATATGTGTGTATGTATGTGTACATGTGTGTATATGTATATATGTATATGTATATATGTATATATATACCATATTAAATGAAGGGGGAAGTGCAGAGTGGAGACCCAAGGCCCAAGTGTCGGCCAATGGAGATCCCCTCATAGAGGGGTTTAGGAGAGGAGATGGGTTAATTAGGGTGCGAGGTAGTACCGATGAAGAACACAACTTTCCTCCAGATCCTGGATGCTTCCTCCCCCCAACTACCATGATACGAATTCTACCTTGCAGGGCTGGATAGGGCAGAGGCTGTACACTGGTACATATGAGGGCTGGAGGTACAGGGAATCCAAGGTGGATGATACCTTCAGGACCAAGGGTGTGAGGGACGATGCTGGGAGAGTGGAGGGTGAGTGGGTTGGAAAGGGGGTACTGATTACAAGGATCCACATGTGACCTCTTCCCTGGGAGAGGGACAGCAGAGAAGGGGGGTAAGGGAGACTCCGGATAGGGCAAGATATGACAAAATAACGATGTATAAATTACCAAGTGCACACGAGGGAGGGGGGAAAGGGGAGGGAGGGGGAAAAAATAAAAAAGAGGACCTGATGCAAGGGGCTTAAGTGGAGAGCAAATGCCTTGAGAATGATTGGGGCAAGGGAATGTATGGATGTGCTTTATACAATTGATGTATGTATATGTATGGATTGTGATAAGAGTTGTATGAGTCCCTAATAAAATGTAAAAAAGGAAAAGAGAAAAATATGATTAGGGCAAAGACTCTACAGATGTGCTTTATACAATTGATGTATGTATATGTATGAACTGTGATAAGAATTGTATGAGCCCCAATAAATTGTTAAAAAGAAAAACAGTTTGTTTTTAGATGTATGTTCTTTTATCCTGATGGATTATGGGAAGGATCTGGTCAATCTAGTTGAGGTAAAATGCTCTTTTCTTTCTTGTTTGCCACTGTTATGTCCCTCATTTTTATTCCTTCTGATTAATATAGTGCATTGTTTGAGAGGAAAACGTCCAACTATGTAGTCTCCTTTTATCTAAATCCCTGGTTTCCTTATTGGTAATACCATCCATGTATACATTTGCAAAGCTTATGTTTCCCTTCCCGGTGACGTAGGAAATTGAGATCTTTAGGTTTAGGACCACAGTAAATATCTGGGAATAGTAAGGGTCCTAAGTACACAGAGGAGGAAACAGACACATAAAATACAGTACTTTTACTGTTCGGGCATTTATATAATCCCACTTCATGTTATGATCACTGCATATTTTAAAAGGCAATTTGGATAAAATATCTGATTTTCTTTTCAGGTACGGTGTCTAAGAGACTATGGAGAATTTGAAGTTGATGATGGTACCTCTGTGATACTAAGAAAAAACAGCCAGGTATTTATTGTCTTAAGAATGTATACTTTGAACTTCAATAAAAGTATTGAATGAAGAAAATGTTCGAATCAATAGTAAAATAATTACCTTGTGATGACAATTTATAGCACAGGCATTATGTTTAATATAGATCACCTTGTTTTGTACTTTTTGTAAATGTTAAGACTTACAAATATTGAATATACAATGGACTGCAAAAAGTGGGAAAATTCCATTCTGTGATTCCATTTATCTACCATGTGTTCTAAGCAATGTACTAGTAAAATTTTTATCTATTAATTACAAACAGATATAATTTTTATGAGTATATTACTTGGGCTTTGTTTGTTGTTTTTTCATTCTCTTTTGTTTTGTTTTTTCTATAGCACCTATATCTTTAGTGACTTCTTTAAGCATTAAAGAGGGCCACATCCTAAGAACGCATAGTTCTTAGATTGGGGCTAGATTTAAATGGGAGCACAAAATCCATTCACATATCTGTGGTTTATATATGTCTCTGGTTCACTTTAGAAACAACATTATCATTTTATGATAACGAAAACTTTTCAAACCATCTTCCTGGGACATAAGGTAACGATAGTGTGATTCATTTAGCTAATGATACAGAATTTAAAACACGGTTGAGAAAAGCATATAGAAGTATAGGCTGGTTTCAGACATCAATTCATGCTCGAATTGTTGACTTATATAGATTAAATTCAAGTTTCTGAACAATTTATTAAAAAATCTTTTCTGGGGGGACTCATACAGCTCTTATTACAATTCATCCATACATACATTGTGTCAAGCACATTTGTACATTTGTTGCCATATAATTTTCAAAACATTTTCTTTCTACTTGAGCCCTTGGTATCAGCTCCTCATTTTCACCCTCCTTCCCCCACCCTCCCTCACGAACCCTTGATTATTTATAAATTATTATTATTTTGGCATATCTCACACTGTCCAACGTCTCCCTTCACCCACTTTTCTGTTGTCTGTCCCCCATGGAGGAGTTTATATGTAGATCTTTATAATCCCTTGCCCCTTTCTACCCTACCTTCCCTCCACCCTCCCGGTATCGCCACTCTCACTACTAGTCCTCAGAGGGTCATCTGTCCTGGATTGCCTCTGTTTCTAGTTCCTGTCTGTACCAGTGTACATCCTCTGGTCTACCCGTATTTGTAAGGTAGAATTGGGATCATGATAGTGGGAGGGAGGAAGCATTAAAGAACTAGAGGAAAGCTGTATGTTTTATCTTTACTATACTATACCCTGACTGGTTTGTCTCCTCCCCAAGGCCCTTCTGTAAGGGTATGTCCAGTTGCCTATAGATGGGTTTTGTGTCCCCATTTCGCACTCCCACTCATCACAGTGAAAGGACTTTTTGTTTTTTGATGCCTGATACCTGATCCCATTGACACCTCGTGATCACACAGGCTGGGCTGGACACTATTTACACAAATAATTAGGGTTGATGTTGGAACAAAACTTTCAACAAAATTCATTCCAAAAGGTAGCAACATGCATACCTGACTAATACATGTCATAACAAAATAAGAAGAGCATTAAAGTAGTAAATATTTGGTATTCCTGGATCACCATTCATTAGGCACCCTGAAGGCCAGAGAGTCAAACCAAAGTCCAATAACTGCCAATTCCATAACTTGGGATAGCAGTCATCATCTTCTCACACTGATGAATTTCAGTCTTAAATCAAAGGGCTCCTGATGAGTTTGAATGAAAGCCCAGTTTACAAACTCCAGTGAATGTAGCTTCCACATGGATTCTTTCTGGTGTGGCCTATGAAAGATATTGTGTGCCTCCAAAGAACAATATTAAGTCCACGAGTCTGTAGCACACACCCTGGATTACCAAGAGCTGGATAGAAAGTAGGTCCAAAAGGTCCAATTAAGTGGGCCTCTACTCAAGTACTCCCTCAACGCAATAACACTTTGTTCTAGTCACCTGGCATTCTGTGATAACCTTCCCGCCAGAATTGCTGAAGACAAATGGGTGCATAAGCAAATGTAATGAAGAAAGGTGATGGTGTCCAGCAATGCAAAGATATACTCTGGGGTCTTACAGGCTTGAAGATGAACAAGTGACTCTCTCTAAGAAGCAACAAAGCCCACATGGAAGAAGCACACCAGCTTGTGTGATAAAGAGGTGTCGAAGGGATCAGGTATCTGGCATCAAAGACCCAGAACAAAAAGCCTTATTGATGTGATTGAGGGGGAGGGTGGACTGGAGACCCCAAACCCATTTGTAGACAGCTGTGAGAGTAGTGGTAACAAGAGGGGGCACTGATCACAATGTAACCCCTCCTTGGGCATGGGCAGTAGAAAAGAGGGTAAAGAGAGACCTCGGACAGTGTAAGACATGAAAAATTAATAACAATTTATGAATTATTAAGAGTTCGTGAAGAAGGGAAGAGGGAAAAATGAGGAGCCCATGCCAAGGGCTCAAGTAGAATGAAATTGTTTTGAAAATGATGATGGCAACAATGAACAAATGTGCTAGACACAATGGATGGATGCATAGATTGTGATAAGAGCTGTATGAGCCCCCAAGAAAATGATTTTGATCAGAATTGTGTTCTATCTATAGATTTATTGCTTTCAGTAATATTCACATTTTGATTTTTCTGTAGTTTCCTTTGTACAGGTCTTTTGTTTCTTTGGTTAAGTTTATTCCCAGGTATTCATCTTTTGTATGGATATTATAAATGATATTGTTTTCTCTTTTTTTATTTTTTTTCTTGATGTTTTTATTTTGGAGCTCTTCAATAGCATATTAAAATTGATTTCTGCTTATTAATCTTGTATGCCATTACTTTAACAGATTCGTTAGTACTTTCCAACAATCTTTCTGTGGAGTCCTTGGGGCTCTCACTATGTAAAATCATACTATCTGCAAATAGTGACAGCTTGACCTATTTTTTGCCCAATTATATTCCTTTTATTTTAAAATTTTTTTGCTGTCTGTCTGGCTAAGATGTTTATTGTAGTACAATGTTGAATAAGAATATTGATGAGGGACACTCTTATCTACTTCCTGTTTTCATTTTTTCTAAATGATCGTGATCAGGTTTTGAGGATTATGCTCATTTCATAGAATGCGTGTGGGAGTTTGCTGTCAGTTTCTATATTTTGGAATAGTCTGCACAGAATTAGTTATGGCTCTTCCCTGAATACTTGCTAGCATTCTCCTGTGAAGGCAACATACATACTTCTTTAGAATCTTTCTTGGTTGGAAGTCTCTTGGTGACCTCTAATTCTTCTTTTGCTCTACATGTATCTTTTTATTTCATTTGGATCTTTTGTGATGGCACCCTTTTCATCTCAAATTCTAGATATTTGCATCTTTCTTTTCCTTTGTTAAGTTTTCTAGCAGTTTGTCGATTTTGTTAATCTTTTCATAACCAACTTTTTGTCTTGTTGATTTCTCCCCCATTTTTCAGTTCATTTATTTCTGCTTCAATTTTTATTAGTTCTTTCCCTTTATTGTTGAAGAACTTATGTGGTTTCCCTCTTTCTACTTCTTGGAAGTGTTTTATTAGTATTGGTTTTGGATTTCTCTCATATTTCGTGTGTGTATTGATTGCTATAAATTGACTTCAGATAACTGCATTTGTTGTATCCGAGTTTTTGGTATGATGTGTTATAGGTTTGCTTGTTTTAAGGAGTTTCTTAATTTCTCGTTTTCGTTTACTCTAGTGTCCAGTCATTTTGAAATGGTATGTTGTTCAGTCTCCATGTGTTTGTCTTTTTGTTCCTTTTCTTTCTGTTGTAGATTTCCAGTTTTATAACATTGTGATCTGAGAAAATGAATTGTTGAATTCAAAATTCCTTTATTTTTTCCTCCTCAGGAAATAACCTTTATTTCTCCCTTGTATTTGAGGGATATTTTTGTTCAGTATAATATTCTTGGCTGGCTTCCTTCCGCCCCACCCCCCCTTCCACCCGTCACAATTGTATATATGTCATTCCATTGTCTTCTTGCCTGCAGGTCTTTTGCTGAGAAGTCTGAATTTATCCTTTTCAACTTTCCTTTGTAGATGACTTTTCCTTTTTCTCTAGCTGCCCTCAGATTCTCTCCTTTTCTTTATGTCTTGATGTTTTCTCTTTGGTTGTCCATTCTTCTCAGTTTGTTGAATAGTATGTTGAAATTTTCTTCCATGGTTTCTTGTACTATTCTCTGTAGATTTTTTTTTTGGTGGTGTTCTTTTCCCAGCATTTCTTTTCTTTTTTCTTTTCTTAGATGGGTTCTTATGATAGTGTCCTACAGGATTTATTTGGATGCTTCCGGGTTTTTTTGTTGATTGCTTCTCTTGTCTACTGTCGTGAGGGTAATTGTCTTCAAGCTCATTTATTTTATTTTCCTTTTCCATTTTATTCCTCTAGCCTTTTACTATGTTGCCTAATTCAGTTATCTCATTGCTTGTCTTCTAGAATCCTTTGGTTTAAGGATTTTAGTTTCTCAATTTCTTCTGTTTTTCTCATGAACATTCCCCAGATCTCTTGACCTAAGCATCATTCTTCTGAATTCTGTTACTGGTGGTTCACAATCACATCTTCAGACTATTCCATTGGTTTGAGTGCTACTTGGTTGTTCATGTTTGTTTTTCTTGAATTTGGAAGCTTTCTGTGCTTGACTGCTGTTTCTTCAGCATTGTGGTGTGTGAGCTGCTGGTCATACAGAGGTAGAGTTTGTCTAGTGACACAGGTGAGTTCTAATAGGAGCTGGAAAACATACAGTGGTGAAATGAAAAGAAGGGGAAAGGTGCCTAAGTGGGGATAGTGGCTGGGAAAAATAGAATAAAATAAAAGTAATGATAAGAATAAAGTAATGATAGTAATAAGTGACTGTGAATAAGCCAACAGACTTGCAAAAATAATGGGAAAATATTTTCAGAGGGGTAATCACAATAAGGAGCTCTGGTCATATAATGGTTATGTATTGAGTTGTAATCCGAAAGGTCAACATTTTAAAACCACCAGCTGCTCCGCCAAAAAAAGGAGACTTTCTATTCCCATAAACAGTTACAGTCTCAGAAACTCACCGGACAGTTTTACCCTGTCCTATAGGATCACTGTGAGTTGACACTTGCGGGCAGAGAGTTAATCTCAATTAATAGGTTTCATGGAAAGATATTTAACGAGAGAACAGCAAGAAAATAGAAAGATAATTGATAGAAGTACAAGGATCAAAAAAAAAGACTTGGGTATGGTTGTGGGTACCAGATTCTGCTATTGTGGCAATGTGAATGAATGTGAGCATATCTGTGCACTTAGGAGGTCCTGGAAAGCCCATGCTAGAGTGGGTATGCTGGGATACACAGACCTGTCTCTTCCTGGGAGGAATGTGGATTCTCAGGAGGGTGGAGTCACTCCAGAAGAGGAAGTAGGAGATCAAAAAAGAGAGAGAGAGAGAGTATTAAAATAGAACAAAAGTACAAAATCCAAAAATATATATAATAAAGCTACCTTGTGGGTGGGGATTCCTGCTCTTTTAGTAGTCTGTGTGTACATGTATGCGGTATCACGGCGCTGGCACACGGGATGGAATGCCTTGTAGAACAAAGCAGGAAAAGAGGAGGAAGATGGGGAAATGGTACAAAGCATACCTTGGGTACTGAGCATGTGTGTACCAAGCTGCCCAAGTGATCTGCTAGCTATCTGTGTCCCTAGAGGCCAGGGAGGTAGAGGGTTGGCTGGCTGACTGTCTTTTCTCAGGGGCCACGAAGAATCACGATGCTTGTAGAAGCAACTCATGTTGCTGCTCATCCGTAAAGGGGAGTCTGTCAGCAGGCCTTGCTGCTTTCCACTTTGAGAAACTTGGGTCAACTTGGCTTTTAAGTTGAATTTCTTGCTACCAGGAAGTGCAGAATCTCTCTCATAGTGGAAACTCTTTGGTAGTTGCTGAGCACATCTTCCCGGGCTTGTTATATGGTGGCCATCTTACCCCATTTTCTGTCTTTTTCTACTTGAGGTATTATAGTAGTATAGATGTATTTTTTTTCTCACAACAACAACCTTACATTATTTATTGTTAAACTTGATTAGGAAGCAAAAAAACAAGGAATAAACCAGATTATTTGCCGATTGAAGTTCAATTCATCAGATGGGGACAAAAATCTTAATTCATGATTTGAGCCTGGGAAAATGCGGCCATGCGTGCCATCCTTCAGGGGGCTCCTTACAGACCCAGCTTGGTTCTTCTCCAATGTCTTCTCTTGGAGTTGTACCTGATTTTATTACCGGTTTTCATTCGAATCCATTGGGGAATGGGCAGATTCTGCTTCTGTTTCTTGGCCAGGAATCTCTTGATCCTGAAAGTCTTATGAGATGACATGGTGAAGTCGGAGCACCACCACACTCGGGGTGGCAGAGAGACGGAGAGGTAGATGTATTTTTTAATATCATTTTACTAGGGGCTCTTACACCTCTTATAGAAATCCATATATCAATTGTATCAAGCACATTTGTACATATGTTGTCACCATTATTTTCAAAACATTTTCTAATTGAGGCCTTGGTATCAGCTCCTGTTTTATTTCCCTCCCTCCCTCCCTCACCCTCATGACTCCTTGTTAAATTATAAATTATTATTATTTTCATATTTTACACTGTCTGCAGTCTCCCTTTACTCTGTTGCTTGTCCCCTGCAGGTGGGGAGTGGCTTATATGTCGATCATTGTGACTGGTTTTCCTTTTCTCCCCTTCCTCTCCCATCTTCCCCTTCCCCTCATGGTATTGCTACTCCCATTACTGTTCCTGAGGGATTTATCTGTCCTGGATTCCGTGTACCAAGAGCTCTGATATGTACTAGGGTACATGTTCCTGTCAAGCCAGATTTGTAAGCTAGAACTGGGGTCAGGATAGTGGGGTGCCAAGGTCAATTAAAGAGCTAGAGTAGTGTGTATTTTGTTGGTGCTAAACTTCACCCTGACTGACTTGACCCTTCTGTGAGGAGATGTCCAATTGTTTACAAATGGGCCTTGGGTCTCCACTCCAAACCCCCCCCCCCCAATTCATATCTATATGATGGTTTGTTTTGGGTCATCTGATACCTGATCCTGTTGACACCTTGTGATCACACAGGCTGTGTGCTTCTTTCATGTGGGTTTTATTGCTTCCCTGCTAGATGGCCGCTTGTTTAACTTCAAGCCTTTAAGACCCCAAACACTGTATCTTTTCATAGCTAGGCACCATCAGCTTTCTTCACCACATTTGCTAATGCACCCATTTGACTTTAGCTATCATGTCAGGAAGGTGAGCATCACAGAATGCCAGGTTATTAGAAGGAAGTGTTCTTGCGTTGCAGGAGGACTTGAATAGAGAACCAATATTCATCTGCAACCTTGATATTAAACATAAATATATGAACATAGACCCATATCCCTATCATTATATAAGTATATTTTTATATATGTGTGTATATTTACACCTCTATAAATGTCTTTTGCCTCCAACAAACGATCCTTGAACTAACTACAAGTTTTCTTTCTTGATGTGTTTTGTTTTGTTCTTTGTCAGTGATTTGTTGTTGTTTTGTTGTCTGGTTGTATACTGTTGCTTTGTTTTCCTCTGTCTTATTTTCGTGTATGTTATTGTCTCCACAGGTCTGTCTAAATAAGACAGGCTGGATGAACTATCTGGAGGAAAAACAATGGACCGACAGTTCCGGGGGGGGCTTGGGATATTGGAAGTGGGGGGGTAAGGAAGTGGTGTTAACAAACCCAGGGACAAGGGAACAACATGGGACCCAAAATGGTAGTGAGGAGGGAGTGGCAGGCCTGGTAGGGAATGATCAAGGGTAAGGTTACATAAAGAAGAGGTATAGCTGTAACCCAGGTGGGGATGGAGCTTGGTAGTAGGGCAGGAGGAAAGTCAAGGGAGATGGAGGAAAGAGCTAGGAGTCAAAGGGCATTTATAGAGGTCTAGACAAAGACATGTACATGCAAATATATATATGAGGATGGGGAAATAGATCTATGTTTCTGTATTTATAGGTTTAGTTTTAAGGTGGCAGAAGGACCTTGGACCTCTACTCAAGCACTCCCTCAATGCATGAATACTTTCTTTTATTAAGTTGGCACTCTACGATGCTCACCCTCCCTACACAACTGCTGAAGCCAAAGTGCGTGAACAAGTAAATGTAGTGAAGAAAGCTGATGGTGCCCGGCTATCAAACGAGATAGTGTCTGGGGTCTTAAAGGCTTGAAGATAAACAAGCGGCCATCTAACTCAGAAGGCACAAAGCCCACATGGAAGAACACACCAGCCTGTGTGATCGCGTGGTCCTGAAGGGATCATTTATCAGGTATCAAAGAACAAAAAAATCATATCATTGGGTGCACACCTCCATGATACGATCACCAATGACAAACGGGTGCATAAGCAAATGTGGCGAAGAAAGCTGATGGTACCCGGCCATCAAAAGAGATAGTGTCTGGGGTCTTAAAGGCTTGAAGGTGAACAAGCGGCCATCTAGCTCAGAAGCAATAAAGCCCACATGGAAGAAGCACACCAGCCTGTGCAATCACGAGGTGCCAAAGGCATCATGCAATATATATATATATATATATATATATATATATATATATATATATATATATATATATATATATATATATATATATACCATAGTGAATGAAGGGGGAAGTGCAGAGTGGAGACCCAGAGCCCATTTGTCAACCACTGGAGATCCCCTCATAGAGGGGTTTAGGAGAGGAGATGGGTCAGTCAGGGTGCGATGTAGTACCGATGAAGAACACAGCTTTCCCCCAGATCCTGGATACTTCCTTCCCCCAACTACCATGATCCGAATTCTACCTTGCAGGACTCGATAGGGCAGAGGTTGTATGTACACTGGTGCATATGGGAGCTGGAGACACAGGGAATCCAGGGTGGATGATACCTTCAGGACCAGGGGTCTGAGGGGTGATACTAGGAGAGTGAGGGTGAGTGGGTTGGAAAGGGGGAACCGATTACAAGGATCCACATGTGACCTCCTCCCTGGGAGATGGACGGCAGAGAAAGGGAGGAAGGGAGCCTCCGGATAGGGAAAGATATGACAAAATAACAATCTATAAATTATCAAAGGCTCATGAGGGAGGGGGCAACCGGGGAGGGAGGGGGAAAAAAGAGGACCTGTTGCAAAGGGCTTAAGTGGAGGGCAAATGCTTTGAAAATGATTAGGGCAAAGAATGTAGGGGTGTGCTTTATACAATTTATGTATGTATTTGTATGGATTGTGATAAGAGTTGTATGAGCCCCTAATAAAATGTAAAAAAAAATGTCTTTTGCCTCCTTTCCTCCTCTATTTCCCTTTACTTTCCTCCTGTCCCACTATCATGTTTGACCTTCATTTGGCTCTCAGTAATTCCTCTTTCAGCTACATTGCACTTGATCTAACCCCACCAGGCATTCTACACCTTCCTCTCCATCAATTTTAGATCTCTTGTTGTTCCCTGTCCGTGGGTCTGTTGGCTCCCCTCCCCCTTCCCTAGCTCTCCCTTTCTATTATCCCCTGGAACCGTCGGTCCCATTTTCTTCTCAGGATTGTAGGATTTGAATTTTTCTAATATGGTTATAAAGTTCTTTCCTGTTGTTTTGTTTATATAGTGGATAACATTGTTTGTTTTTCTAATATGTAACCATCATTGCACCCTTGTTATGAATTCATGTTGGTCATGATGATTTACTTTACTGAGATATTTATTGTTGGCTTTATTAGGTAGGGTTTTGTTGAGATATTTTTACATTTATGTTCATAAGGGATATTGCTGTATTATTTTCTTTCCTGGCTATGTTTCTGTCTGATTTGGGTATAATGATTTTACAAGTTTCATAAAATGAATTTGGGGACTTTCCATTTTTATTATGTCCTACAATGGTTTGAATAAAATTGGTGTCAACTCTTCTTTGAATGTATTGGGAGTTTTTAATTGCATGACTCGTTTCTCTTTTCAATATGTATGTTTACTTTTCCTGCTTCAGTGTGTTCGTGTATGATAGATGGTGGTGTTGTTGCTGTTATTGGAAGGTGCTGTGGAGTTATTCCAACTCAGTGTTCCTATGGACAATAGAGCAAAACCCTGCTCCATACTGTGCAGTCCTCACTATTGTTCTTATCTTTGAGCCCAGTGATGCAGCTACTGTGTCAATCCATCTTGTTGAAGGTTTTCCTCGGTTCTAAAACCCGGTACTTTTATCATGCGTGGGACACGTCTCCAAGGTCTGTCTCCCTGGACAAAATGTCCAAAGTACATTAAACCAAGTCTCGTCATTTTCTGCTACAGAGCCTTCTGGATGCACTTTTTCTAAGACAATTTTTGTTTTCAGTTCCTCTTTTTAAGTAACTTATTTTTCCTCAATTGCTGTCAGGATTCCTGTCATTTGTAACTTTCATCATGATATGTCATGATTATTTTATTTCAGTCAGCCCTGCTTTTGGTTTGTTTAGCTTCATGAGTACATTTTTTACCATGTCATGATATATTAAGGAAGTTTCCTTCTCTCTGCTCTTTTGATTGTTTTGTTTGTTTCTTCCTGTTTTTTTGTCCAATCACACATAATGTACTTGATGTTGTCCCACAGAATTCTGTGATTTTCTCTAGATTTTCTTGTCTATTTTAAAAATTATTCCTTTACCAAATTAGGTTGAGAGATTTTCTTTAATCTCACTGATGAACTCTCTCTGATTCAATTCTAGTCCATTTGCTCTTTTTTAAAATTAAAAGATCATACTACTGGGGACTCAGTTAGTTTATTGTGCCAACCTGGCCGATAAACACATGTGGGGTTAATTGAAGGGCAGAGGGATAAATGGCTCAGTGAGCCTCACCTTTCTAGTTCTCGGGTCTCTTGCTTTGTGGTCACACCAGGGTGCAACTGCTTTCGCAGTTCCCTGCTTCAGCTTGCAAGACAGACTTCCTGCAAGACATCCCCAGGGAGAAGCCACATGAACGTACCCCGATGCAGCCCTGGGTGCTGGAGCACCCACGTGGAGACCCCTGCCAGCGCTGAGATGCTTACATATTCATTGACTCAGCTTTCCTCTGCAGTCGACATCATTGTGTCTGTTTTGTGAGATGGAGCAGGACTTTGTGGACTGTTATTGGACTAATGGGTTAATGTTGGACTTGTGGGCTTGGGCAGCACTGGGTTGGGATATTTTCTTGATGCGCACTTAACCTTTACATACAACTCTCTCTTATACACAAGTTGCTGTAGATTTACTTCTCCAAAGTACCTAGACTAATAAAGGGGCTCTTAGAGCTCTTATAACAATCAATACATCAATTGTATCAAGCATATTTGTACATATGTTGCCAAGATTATTTTCTAAACATTTACTTTCTATTTGAGCCCTTACTATTAGACCCCAGGGACTCTCAAGGGGCAGGATTGTACTAGGAGGCCAAGAGGTGCAGTCCTTATGCCCTTGTGATGATACTGGCCTTGCTGTGCCCCAGGGTCAGTTAGCCCCTAGGGCAAGGCAGGGCATGAAGTGAGACCAGTGTTAAGAGCTCCACTGGTGTAGGCAGTCCCCAAAGGAGAGAGGGCCACCGTTGATCCCAAACCCTAGCGAGGTGATCTCCTGGCTGTCTTTTCAGGCAAGTGGGGGAGATATGTCAGTTACGTGGGCGCTGACAGAAAATGAACCAGCCATGTGATGGACATGGGGCTTAGAGGAGCCAGCAGAGAGCAGGCTGCCACGGTCAGGCCTTATCAGGGGTTTAGAGGCCAGGGTCAAAATATCAGTCCCTCTTTTTCCCCTCCCTCCCCACCCCACCTTGACCCCTTGATAAATTATAAATTATTATTATTTTCATATCTTAACCAACCACTCTCTCCCATCACCCTTGGTTTCTGTTGATCGTCCCCCTGGGGTGGGGGTGTGGTTATGTGTCAATCATTGGAGTCACCTTTCTCCTGCCCTCCTGGTATCACTACTTCCATTGTTATTCCTTGATTCAGTGTGTGTCTCGAGCTCTTATCTGTATCTGTGTACATGTTCTGGTCTAGCCCGCAGTGAAAGGCAGGACTGGAGTCATGGTAGTGGGGGGTGAGGAACCTCAAGGAACCAGAGGAATATTGTATATTTCATTGGTGTTATACTGCATCCTAGTTGACTCATCCCTTGTGACCCTTTTGCAAGGAGATGTTCCATTATCTACAGATGGATTTGGAGGGGGGGTGTGGGGTGTGTGTGTGTGTGTTTTGCGTCTTCTGATGCCTGTTACCTGATCCCATCTCATGATCACACAGGCTGGTGTGCTTCTTCCATGTGGGTTTGTTTATCAGCTAGACAGCTGCTTGTTTAACCTCAAGCCTTTTAGATCCCAGATGCTATATCTTTTGATAGAAGAGGTACCATCAGCTTTCTTTTTTTTTTTAATATTAGCATGGTGTGTTTTATTTTTGCAGTACTTTCACATATCCTGCTCCAATTAGTGATACTTATTTTCCCCAGAGATAAAGAAAACAAGGGAATGGGTTATTAAGCTAAACTGAAATAAGGTATGAATAGCAAACTAGTAAATGTACAAGTAATTTTCTCACATAACACTTGATCACTAGAGTATGAATAGCAGCTTCTCCAACTCTGACACCAAGCGATTACATTTAATGCGATGGAAAGTTAATGTCCAAGCCTGGGTGAGCAGCATCTGACACTTGTCAGAGCCAGTCTTAGTTTTCTGTTGTTGTTGTGGTCGGGTGCTGTCGAACCAGCTCCACCTCACAGTGACCCTCTAGACAAGAGAGCACACCCCATCCAGTCCTGAACCATCCCCAGTATCGCTCTATTTTTGCATCATTGTTGCAGGCAATCCATCAGCTTTCTTTACCACATTTGCTTGTGCACCCATTTTGTCTTCACCGATCATGCCAGGAGGGTGAGCATCACAACATGCCAGGTTCTTAGAACAAAGTATTCTTGTATTGAAGGCAGGCCCTGAGCAGAGACCTAACGTCCATCTACTACATCAATGTCTTGCCATATATGATGTACATAGACCAATACCTCTATTTTTATGAATTAATGTATTTACATAGGTACACACTTATGCTTATACCTCTATCTATAGCTTTGCTTCCTAGATCTTTCCTGTTTCTTTTTACCTTTCTTCTACCTCACCATCACACTCACCCTTCTTCCACCTTAGTAGTTCTTCTCAGCTAAATTGCTGTTACCCCAACACCACCAGGATCTCTATGTCCTCCTCATTGTTGATTTTAATTCCTTAGTTGTTCTCCTGTCTTTGGCGTTGTTTGCTTACCACTCCCTTCCCCTGCCTCCTTCTACTCGCAAAGTCCTTTGCTCTTCTAATGCGTTATCTGTTTCTCTCATCTTAGTATTAATCTTCTGAATTTCTCTTTGCTGTGGTATACGGTTTCTAGTTTCAATTGATGTGTTGTTTTAGTGCTTTCCTGAATTACTCTAAAGTGTGTGTGTGTGTGTGTGTGTTCAGTTTTTCTTTAGCTTCGCAATCTTTCTTTTCTCCCGGTTCATTGATAGTATAAAAGTATAATTTTTAATAGTTTATCAGGTAATTTCAATGCCTTTTCTTCCTGAAAAAAGGTCTTCTAGCTCTATATTGGTCATGTGCTTCAGCTGTTCTGTCTTGTTTCTTCATATAAACTTAAATTGCCTTTGCCACTGAGATGTTGTAGTATTAGTGTTTTTGTGTTTAATTGATCTTAGTATTTGAGACTGCAGACACTCCACCTATCTAGTGGTTGTTGTAAAGGATAATTTGAGAATGTGTGTGGTACTGTTTGTTGTTATTATAGCACAGTTAGCAATGGTTTGTTTGGTGGTCTCACTTACGTAAAGATGATCAGGTGGTACAGGAGTATGTATTGTCTGTCACTGTATAGGTATGACTACAGTCATAGAGGTGGCTAGGCCTGCGATTGCTGTCCACTGTCAGGTAGAACAGGAAGGGACAAAAAAAATTGCCAACGAAGAAATAATTTTTGAAAAAGAAACCAGCAAGAGACAGCGGACAAACAAGAGCAAGTGAAAGGAATTTAATAACTAGAAGTGTGTGTGTGTGTGTGTGTGTGTGTGTGTGTGTGTCAAAAACCAAGGTAGAGAAAAATAAAAGAGAAGCTAATCAAAACATAAAAAAGGAAAGGAAGGGAACTGGAAAAGTAAATTAAAATGGAAAGAATAGAAGTAGAAGCAGAAATAAAGAAGAAAGCAGAGTGCAGAAGTGATTAAAATAAATAAAAGGAAGTGAAGGAAAAGGAAAAACAAAGAGAAAACTTGGGGTGAGGACCTTTTTGTATAGGTCACAGCCTCTAGGGGGTTGAATATTGATTCCAGATGGAGCTTGGCAGGCCTATCTGTTTTCTGTGGTCCACGTACCTGATCCAGTAGGGTGTTTTTACAGCTTAGGTGATAGCTGAGGGGAATCTTTCTGGTAGAGAAGCAGCTGGGTCAGAATGGCTAATCATGGGGGAACTTTCCACGTGTCCAAGAGCAGCGAGGGATCCAGCATTGTATTTTTTGCTAGTGCTATGAGGAGAATCTCAAGCATTTCTGGGCATGGGGGTGATAATCCATCTCTAGGCATGGGGATGTTAAACCATGAGGGCATAGCTTTGTCTTCAAGCAGAAATGGACTTACAAGGATATCTCTGTCTGGTGTATGGGTGAAGGTAGGGGCTGGCAATTGTGATATCAGGAGGGTGTGGGAAACAAGTGAGGATCCTTTCTTAGTGCCAGCTACCAATGTGCCAGGCTTCTGTCTGGATGGAATGCGTCAGGCTAGCTGACAATTCACCTGTCTGTTCTTGCACCACTTTTGTTTCCCTTCATCTTCTAGTTAGTTTTCAGTCCACTTTTCTATAATTTCTTCTGAAGCTCAAGGTTCCAAGATTACCTAGTTTTACTAGACCTCTTGTATCTTTGTTGTAAGTTGTCTGTATACTTATTCATTATACCTGATGTCCTTAATTCATAAGTTCTTCTTTTTTTAAAAAAATATATATACTAGTTACACTCCTGGAAAATTCAGTGTTTATTAAAGTTGGGCAAAAAACCACTTCTGTGTTTACAAGTTTCTTATTGAATTTAATTTAAACTATACAATTCATTTAAGTAATTCTGATTAAAATACCAATAGCTTTAACAAAATTTGAATAAAGCAATAAATATAGTAAACTTAACTTAATTCCTTATTAACTACTTGTTGCTGTTGAGTTGATTATGATCTATCACCGTTGGAATTTTAAAATAAGCTATTAGTTTGTTTTTTATTGATGTAAAATATAATCCAAGAGGTTATTTTCCAATAATTTCTTTTCTGTGTCCCTTTTTTCCCTCAGCATTTTTTACCTCGTTGGAAGTGTGAACAGTTAATCAGACAAGGAATTCTGGAACATGTGCTGTCATAGCTTCACATTTAGACAGAGTCCAGCTCTTGGAGACATCTGTACATCTTTCCATCTACCTGACACCACTGTTTAATTGTTAAAATTACAGGCATTCTTTATGTAAAACCAGAATTACTTGACTACATAGTTTTAGTGCTCATTTCTAAGAATTTATTAGAATC
>NW_027458352.1:0-46552 GCF_050624435.1 Tenrec ecaudatus
CTTTCCCCTTGCACATGACAGCACTGACGAGCATAACGCAACCCTGCTGGTGGTTAATGACTGGTGACATTATGAGGCCGCTGCCCACCTTTGGTTGAGGGAATTTGCCAATGCTCGGAAGTTGTTGGGCTCTAACGAAATGCAACCCCTGCAAGCAAGCACTGAGTCAAGTGCACGAGGTGTGGGGCACTCTGACATCCCCGCGTGACCGTGAAAAGCAGGCTGCGGAGCAGTGGTGGCTGCTGAGGCTCCTTTCTCCTGGCAATACTGGCGTGCTGAAATGGTGGGCTGATTTGCCATGGAAAGCAGGGTTTCATGGGAACTTGAGGATTAAGAATCCACATGCCTGCAATCAATATTGTATGTTCATCGTATAATTTACTTTGAAAGGGAGACGACACAGTTCTCCGAATTTTTTGGTGAAGTAAACCACTTTTCCAAAGGAGTAAGTGGATTTCTGTGTGTATAAATCATGCCCACCACTTGGGAGTGCAGAGGAGGATATGGGAGGATGGTAAAGAAGAGCAGCAGGAGAGGAACTGAAGACCTCCTGTTTCCTCAGGGTCAGGGGCCAGGCAAAACCAATGTCCCTGGAACACCACTGTCTCTCTGGAATGGTATTAGCACAGCTTGTTCTTTGCATACTGTACTGAGTTCATTCTGACTCGCAGCGCCCCTGTAGGGAAGAATAAACATGCCCCAATGAGTCTCTGAGACTATAATTCTTTACTCAAATAGAAAGCCTCATCTTTTTTCCATGGAGGAACTGGTGGATTCAGAACTGCTGACGTGGTGGTTAGCAGGCCAACACCGAACCTACTATACCACCAGGACATTTCTGTTTAGCCTAGAGACTTTCAAATGGATAGAACAAGACCCATCCCAACCCTGTTCACGGCTATCAACCCCCCTTTCTTTGAAGTCCCCACTACGTTCTGTGAAGTTCACCACTTTCTTTGTGTGTGTGTGTGTGTATGTGTGTCTGTGTGTGTGAGAGAGAGTTATAAAAACAGGAACTTTGACCTCCTTTTAGAACTCTTGCAATTCCAGGGCTTGCTCAACAAAGCACGAATCCCCAGTGTCTTCAACCTGACTTGTCCCATGTGGAAATACACATTGGGGTTCCAGACACACTGAGCTAATGAGTGAGTGGACACTACTGTGCTATCTAAACAAACCCTGTGTGACAGGGCTGCACCTGCCTTACTTAATTGAATAACCAGGACCGTTTTCTAAAATAGGTAATATCAACTTAATCTCCCTGCCATCAAGTCACTGCTGATGCATAGCGACCTTGTAGGACAGGGGAGAATTGCTCCCATGAGTTTCTGAGCCTGTAACTCTTGACAGGAGTAGAAAGCCTCATCTTTCCCTCACTGAGTGCTGCTGTTTTCGAACTGCTGAGTATAAGGTTAGGGACACAATGTGTAACCCACTACACCACCAGGAGATGCTTGTGTCAACTTTCTATATACGAAAATGAAATGTCGCCAGGTCCGATGCCATCTTCATGGTCACTGCTGTATGTGAGTCCAAAGTTGTGGGCCAATACATCTCAAGGAGAATCGCCTGCATATCCAATGACACATCCCCGCACCAAACCCGATTTCCTTTTCTACTGATCAGCCTTGCTTAATGACTTGGCCAAAGTGATCAAGCATAAATCCTCCCAGCCTCCCTTGCCAGGCACAGTGTGGTTTCCGAGAGCAGTGTTTCTTCTACAGTGGGAGTGCTCATGCTTTTGCCACACTCGGCAGATTCTATGAATATTTTGACTTTTTTAAAAGCTTATTTGATCATAGAGCATGTTTCCCTTTTCCCTTTGTATGAGATGACAAAATTTCACTCACTTCCTAGTCATCCAAGGAAAGAGTAAACTTCCCTGCCCTGCCAGTGAAGGGCTTGGCCAATAGAATAAAAGTGGAAGGAGTTGTGTGCCACTCTAGATCAGAGGTTTTAAGAGAAATGGTCCTTTTGTTGCTTACCTATCCTTCAAGAGGCAGGAACCCTGGTAATATAGTGGTTATGTGTTGGGCTCTTAACCTCATGGGTCACATGCATGCAAGTCTTTCAATTTCAAAGCCTGATTGTTCCCCTGCACAAAGCTAACAGAGATAAGCAACAACTGCTTGTAGGCTGGAAAGATTGCCCGAACATAGTGTACTTTGGGGATTTCTTACTGCCAGGAGAAATACATTCGATGTGGCAGGTGACGGTCCTAGTATCTCTCAGCTGCCAATCAGAGGCAGGTTCTGAGCCTTCAGTCAGGGCCACTGGAGGAAGTGGCTCATGGTGCTGCTGCCATAGTCCATCCCAGGTCAAGCCCTCTGAGGTGCTGGGTTACAGAGTTTTGGATTGGCACTCAGTGAGGGCTGCTTCAAAGCTCTTTCCTTTCTTAAACTTGCTCCTGCAACCACATTCTTTCTGAAGGTCCTTGTCAGTAAGCCGAAATCCCAACCAATTTGCTAAGTCAGGACAAAATGCAAAGTTGATGGTACCGAGAGACATTAAACCACCTACAACCTTTTAGACCATGTCAACAGATCATCTGTAGCCTCAACTGCAGAAACATTTCACTAAATCCTCTCTGTTTCTCCACAAAGATTAGGAATGCCCTTCTATCTTTTAAAAACAGATATTGGTCTGGCACCACTTCGGTTCCAGCTGAGGTAGTGGATTCACCTGAGCTAAGCTCTAGAGAGGATCACTTAATCTTCATTCAAGATATATGTCATGAGGACTGTAGATCATGCAAGGACTGCACAATCCCTCTGTGTCGGCAGCGGCTGCATCACGGTCTAGCCCATTGGGAAGACAGACGGACCCATGGCAATTATAAGGCAAGATGCTGAGGGTGCTGGGGTGGTCTAGGGATACAGGAAAGGAACTATTGGGCATGGAGGCAATTATGAAGGGTTCTTTTTTCCCATGGACCAAACCCATGCCAGTTGCCATGAAGTTAACTCTGATTCATAGGGACTCCTTTGGACCAGAGTAGAACGACATTCTGTTGTTTTTTTCTATAACTGATTTTGTTGTTGTTGTTTGAAATGCAGCACCAGGCCTTTCTTCAGAGACACTTCTGGCTGGGCTTGAAGCTCCAACCTATGAGTTAGTAGCCCAGTATGTTAACCAACTGCACCACCCAGGGACTCCTCCATGTGGCTAAAGAATGACTTAAGGACTTCCCCCACAGACCAAAACCAAAACCAAATCCACTGCCATGGGGTTGACCTCATATATGGCACAATAGACTGGCTCTGCTGATTTTCAGAATTGCACATCTTTACTGGAGCAGAAAACCCTCATCTTTCTCCCAAGGAGTAGCTGGTGGGTTTGAACCATTAACTTTGCCATTAGCAGCAGCCCAACTCTTAACCCATTATACCACCAAGAGTGGTTCAATTTGGAAAAATAGTATGTGATCACCTATCTATGAAGGGAAACCCCTCTCATAGAGTGCACTTACACAAATGAGAAAGAAATGAGTCCCCAAATGCCCGTCTTAATCAACAATCTGTGGAAGGGTGTTCTGGGAAGCAGCTTTCAAATATTCCTGGAGATTTTAAAATTAATCAACCTAATCCCTGTTTTAAAGAGCCCTGGTGGTACAATGGCTAAGGACTGGGTGGCTAAACAAAAGGCTGGTAGTTTGAACCTACCCATGGGCTCTAAAGGGGAAAAGACCTGATGAGCTGGTCCCATAACGATCTCAGCCTAGGACACCTTTGGGTGCAGTTCTACTCTGTCCAGTAGGGTCACTATGAGCTGACATCAACTTAAAGACACACAGCACGTTTGACTCTGCGTTATTTGTTGATAGAGTTTGTGTAGAGCATTCTGAGTAGAAAACAGACTCAGGGGCATCTGACATCAACCAGCAACAGTCTCTTTCCTTGAGAAAGACTGTGGAAAGGGATGAGGAGGGAGCTTCCAAAAGCGTGTGGAAAAATGATATGAAAAAATAATGGAATTTTGCCATGAGCTTTTTGAAGCTCTCTTCATGAGAGCTAGTCCTCCATGGAGGTTTCTAGAAAAGTGAAACACGAAGGAAGAGGCTGGTAAGTCCCACTGAACAATTCCAGGGGAGATTGGGTCTTGACTCAGAGTACTTGAGCATTCTGGCTTATTCCTCCAAATAGCAAATCAGACTAGACCAGGTTCTGAGACTCAGGGAAGGCAAATAAGACACACCAGGCCCATGATTCAGACTTATGGGGAAAGTCACATTGGAGAGGGAAGGCCTCTTTACCTTGTGTGCCTGACAAGTGTCTCATTTGCCTCATCTAAAACCCAGCCCTGGAAAAAAAGCTAACAGTACCAGCTTCAAACTTCTGTTTGAATCTTGTCTCTGTCACTTATTAACTTAGCCACCTTAAATCCCTTCCTCTAGTTTTCCATCTGTAAATGAAGCACAGTTCCAATCATAGGGCCTTCATTAAATGGCTATTATTAGCTAGGCATGCACTCCTGTGTTCTAGGCGAGAGTTCTCAGCCAGGTTTTTGTGGGAGCTTGTTCTTCAGGGTATTGTCATAGATGAGTGTGTCACCCAGATTCCTCTCAGGGCCAAGAGACTGATTTCCCCAGCTGCTGAGAGAGCCACTGATAGAAAAGGTCCCAGCTGTCTGGCCCCTATCGGGATTGCTTCAGCTGATGAGAGCTCATCCATGGTCTGCTCCTTCCCAAACTAACCTTCATCCAACGACTTGTCAATGTAGGGGTATAAATGGCATAGTGGAGGCATTTGACCCCCCTGTAACTTCACAAAAGGCAATGGAGGAAAATCAAGATAAACAGCCCAAGGCTGATTCCTGTGAGACAGAGATCAAAATGCCTCCACCCTCCTTTCTTTTCACAGTTTCTGACACCAACCATCCCTACCATGACACTCTCTTCTTCTCTGCTGGGTTTGATAATCCTTAAGTGGCAATGGCCACACAGAACTCGCAAACAATACTTATGTTTCTGGGGTTAATTGGGGACCTAGCAGGTGACAATTCAGGATCAAAAATGACTGGGGATATAGTTCTTCAGTCAGGACAGTCTCTTCCCAGTGGTGTCCAGAGGCAGAACTTTTTCTGGTCCTTGGCCTGTGCCCTGCAGCTCCTTGACCTCTGCTCTGCTTGGGACCGTGTGCAAAGTTCTTTCAGCTCTGCTGATAGGTGCGTTGAGGCAGCCCGCTTTGTCTGGAAGCCTTGACCCAAAACACTCAGCTTTCTCATTCTGTGTGCTGGCGAGCTCCCTGTTCTGGGGTCTTGGTGCTGCTGCCTGTGCTTCCATGAGCTATTTATCTGCCACTGTTTTTCAGTGTCTCCTGATGCATCCAGTGTCAGGGATCTCTGTCTCCTGGACAGAGGTGGTGCTCAGAGTAATAATCCTGGATCCAAAGAGCTCACTCCACTGCTGGCTCGTCTTTCTCGGTGCTCTTGAAACTCCACTTTCTGTTTCTGAGTTAACTCACCCAGGATGACCATACCGACCAATCCCCACATTAGGGGTCTACAGGTCTTATTTGAATGGTCTCACCTCTTTGAGGATGCCATGCACTTTACTGATATTATTAGCATGCTATCTACTTCCCTCGGTGGCATCGTTCCACCCTGTCATTGGTAGGCGTTACAAAGACTATAGCTAGAGGAGAACTAGTAAGCAATTTGCTGCAACACATTAGGCTACAAAGTCCCAGGCTACTGGTCACCACTTGGCCAGGTCCCAGTTACAGAGCTCCCTGTGATGGCTCCTTTTGCATATCAATGTGGCGAGGCTATGGTGCCCAGTTTTTTGGTCAAACAAGCATTCATCTATTTGCTCTTGTTTTTTAAACATTTTATTAGGAGCTAATACCACTCTTATCACAATCCATACATATACATACATCAATTTTATAAAGCACATCTGTACATTCTTTGCCCTAATCACTCTCAAAGCATTTGCTCTCCACTTAAGCCCTCCGCATCAGGTCCTCTTTTTTTGTCCCCGCTCCCCATCCCTCATGAGCTCTTGATAATCCACAGATTGTTATTTTGTCATCTCTTGCCCTTTCCGGAGACTCCCTTCCCCCTTTCTCTGCCGTCCATCTCCCAGGGAGGAGGTCACATGTGGATCCTTGTAATCAGTTACCCCTTTCCAACCCACTCACCCTCCACTCTCCCAGTATCACCCCTCACACCCCTGGTCCTGATGGTATCATCCACCCTGGATTCCCTGTGCCTCCAGCTTCCATATGCACCAGTGTACAGCCTCTGCCCTATCCAGTCCTGCAAGGTAGAATTTGGATCCTAGTAGTTGGGGAGAGGAAGCATCCAGGATCTGGGGGAAAGCTGTGTTCTTCATCGGTAATACATCGCACCCTGACTGACCCATCTCCTCTCCTAAAGCCCTCTATGAGGGGATCTCCAGTGGTCGACATTTGGGCCTCTGGTCTCCACTCTGCACTTCCCCCTTCATTATCTATGGTATATATATACATATATATATTCTTTTTTTTTTTGCATGATGCCTTATACCTGGTCCCTTTGGCACCTCATGATCGCACCGGCTGGTGTGCTTCTTCCAGGTGGGCTTTATTGCTTCTGAGCTAGATGGCCGCTTGTTCACCTCATCTATTTGCTCTTATGAAGGAGTTGGTCTCAAGCAAAATAGAATACTTTCCATAATGTGGGAAGGGGTAAACCTATCAGCCAAAGGCCTTCAGCGCAGAAAGGGAGTTTCCCTAGGGTGTGTTCTGACCATTCTTATTCTTGTCTTTTCCCATCACCTAACCTATGGATTTTAGGATGAACATCTACAGAGCTCTTTAGGCTGTTGCCTGACCTATGAATTTGGAACTTGCCATTTCCCTATGTGAGCCAATTCCTAGAAATAAGCCTCACTCTCTGGGGCTCTGGTGTCGTAGTGGGTGGCCCTTTGGGCATTCAACAGCAAGGACATCAGTTTGAAAACACCAAGGGCTCCTTGAGGGAAAGATGAAGCTTCGTAATCTCCTGAAGAGTTACAGTCTCCAACGCCCAAAAGGTCAGTTCTATACTGTTTTACACAGTCACTTTGAGTCCACCTTGATGGCAATGAGTGGCCCGTGCAGTGGTTAACCATAGGAGCCCTGGTGGATATATCAATATCTCCAGTTACAGCTATATAACTGGTTTGGTTTCTCTAGGGAACACTGACTATGACACTCTCCATAGGCAGGGCTGAGACCTCTGTTGAGATTTCCCTCTTGTGCCCTTCCTTGATTCCCCCCACAGGTGCTTATTCCCTGAGCATTCCTCAATAAATGTCAGGAATCCAGAGCTAATTCCATCACAGTGTCTCCTTCTTTCAGGGAGTCTGAATGGCTTCCGGAGAGTATGAACTGCAGTCTCCATCCAACTTCCTCCTTCTATTTCTATGATCTGGATCTTATTTGGGGCTCATTTGGTTGTAAACAGGTAAAGAGACCAATACTTGGAAGAGAGAATCCTAGGAAAATGGAAAGGTGGGGAGAACAAGAGGACAGCTGGCTCTGTCGACGGTTCCTGACCACCACTGGCATGTTCCTGTGTTCTTTGTGTCTGTCTCTCAGGGCACATGCTGTAATCTCGCAACATAGACTGCCTCCTCCACGTGGCGGGACATGTGCTTCTGAATTATGCTTCTTAGATGCCAGGCCACTTGCAAAAGCGGGACTTTCTTTTTCGTTTTTTGTTTGGAAATGCTCCAGAAAAAGCGTCTAGTTGACACATCTTATGTCAGTGTCTCCACTGGGCCAATGAAAACAGCATTGTGACCGTATTGAAATGTGATGTCTTCCCCAGGGAACTGATGTTTCAGCCAGTGAGGTAGTTCACAGGGACAGATAAGAAAGGGGGTTGGGACAGATTAAAATAATAATAATGTCTATTTGCAAAGAATAGGGCCTTATTATTTTTCGGATGCCCCCATCTGAACACCCTACCACTGAATATAGGCAGGAGGTAGGGCCCACCTGTCACTCAAGAAGCTAAAAATGTACAGCACTTGCTGTAGCAGCTGCTAATGTGCCCATGTATTAGCATTTGGCACCCACCACTGCCATAAATGCCAATGGTCTCACAGGAAGCACATGTAACTCCCCACACAGGGAACAGTCATTGAGCAGACAGAGGAGTTGACATCCTCCAGGACCTAATGCCACTTTAACCAATGACACATGAGGATAGGTGGAGCCACACTCCAGTTCCCTCAGCCTTTGGGTGGGACAACGACAAGAGGATTTATACTGTCTCTGGGAACCTACTCAATGACATTTCTTTATCGGCCTCTTCCCTTTGCTCTATCAGTATTACCCTTCTCCACTGGTCCTTCCTGGAGGCACCTCCCAAGGAAACAATAGTCTAGCTGCTATTCCAATTCTAGTGGATTCCAATTCTTGGTGACCGCATTCATGTGAGTCAATCAGAACTGTGCTTTCTGCAGATTCTTTCTCTCCCCTTTTTAAGAGTAGTTTTAAGGACACTGTGAAAGCTTTCCACCCTCCAGTTCCAGAACATTTTCATCGACTCTGCAGCCATTAAGCAGACATTCCCCATTGCCCCTCCCACCCCACCCTGGGAAACCACCAATCTACTCTATGGCTCTACAGGATTTACCTGTCCAGCATTTTTGCTCTAAATGGACTCACAATACATGGCATTTGGTGTTTGGCGTCTTTCACTACATGTCTTGCGTTCACCTGTGTTACAGAGTCTGTCTGAATCAAAGGCCTTAGTTTTCTTGTGGCAGACTATATGTATATCCCATTCTGTGTAGATCATATTTTCTCTATTCTTCTACTGATGGGTATTGTTGACTTATTGTTTACCTTTTGCCCATAGTGATTAGTGCAGCATCCATCTGGGTACTCGTCTTTCATTCTTTTAGATATGCACTTGGGAATGGACTCCCTGGATCAGCTGGCAAGGGTTCATGACCAAGTGGGTTATGTTGGGCTGCTAACCATAAGGCCAGCATTTTGGACCCTTTAGCTACTGCGAGATAGAAATGCTCTCATAATGATCCACAGCCCCCCAGACCCACCAGCCGCAGTTCTACTCTGTCCTTTTGGGTTGCTGTGAGTCAGAATCAACTCGATGGCAGTGGTAGTGATGAAGCCAGCGACTTGAGAGTGGAACCAGGGTCCGTGGAGAATTCTGGCAGTAGCCATGGTGTCCTCACTACCCAGATCCAGCAGCCACCAGTAAACAAAGGAGGCACAAGCAACATTCTCGCTGACTTCATGCTGGTGACCCAGCTGCCCCTGCTTCCTCAAATGCCATTTCCTCAGCTTTACTGGCAAGGGGGTGTACTCCCTATTATCATGTCACCAACTCTTTCAATGGTCCACCTAGCCAGGTGTGATTCCAGACACTGTGCAGCCACCATCAGCGCAGGTGGCTGCCCACCTCATTTGTACACATGAAAAGAATGTGATCATTCTAGGCACTGGTGTCCTTAGTCATCCTGGTTGGTATATTTACATCCTTCGGGAGCTGGGTCAGTGAGCAAGCACTTCTCAAGGTGCCCATATGATCTGTTTACTGAGAGTGCCAGCCCAAGGATCTGACTTGCCACCCACAGTGAACGCACCTCTGAGGCAAAGGGGAAGGCTTCTTTCTAACTGGGAGACCAGCAGGTCTTCTGCAGACATCACTCCCCTGCAGCACTCTGATCCGAGGCCTTTCATATTCCAAAGAGCAGCATTAAGATTCCCATCTGTCACCCAGTCAGACTCACATGTGCGAATTCTCTTTTCAGAGCAAGACAGCCAATGCAGTGAGCTGGGTAAAGGGGCAGTCTCACTCTGAGGAGAATCAGCCAAGAGTGTAGGGACAGGGAGTGAAATGTGCAGCTTCCAGCTGCCACCCAAGCCTCCTTAGTGCAGTGGCATGAGAGCAAAGAGATAGTCCTTTGTGACTCTTTGATCTCCTTCCTGGCCTTGGTGGAATTAACACTGCTCAGTGCCAGTCTCTTCTGAATATATGGAAAAGATAGCTCAGAAAAGAATAGAGTTAAATAAGAGCAGGACAGAGTAAGGTGGCTTCATGGTGTTGCATTTGTGTGTCTCAGAGCCCATCCTGGCTCACAGTGACCCTCTGTGACAGAGAAGAACTGTTCCACAGATTTTTCTAGGCAGAATTTTAGGGAAATGTACCTAGCAGCACAGTGGTTGCATGTGCGGCTGTAACAGAGAGACTGGCAGTTTGAACTCACTGATCCCCATTGAGAGAGTGAAGACGTGACTGCCTGCTCCCATGAAGACTCCTATCCTGTTGTTGTCTGTCCATTTGTGGTGCTGTGGTGAGTTGTGTGTTACTGTGATGCTGGAAGCCACGTGACTGGTATTTCAAATGCCAGCAGGGTTACCCGAAGTGAAGAGGTGTCAGGGAAACTTCCAGGCTAAGAACAGAATACAAAGAAGTGTTCCACTGCCCACTTCAGAGGAAGTAGCCACTGAAAACCCTTACACTATAGCACAGTGTGCCTTTCCTTCCCATCACAGGGAGTCAGAATCGCCTCAATGGCACATAACAACCAACAACACCTTTGAGGAGGGAAATCTCCTTCAGTAGGGCTGGGTGAGTTTAAACTGGGTGGCTTCTTGGTTAGCACTTGAGCTCTGAATCATCTCACCACCAGGGCTACCATCTTCATGATGCAGGCAAATAAAACCATCTTGGTCCTGCTCGGTATTGCCAGCGTCAGCATGCTCTTTCTCCCATAAGCACATGTCTGGTGGTTGGACCACAGCAAACCCGGTTGACACTATTTCCTCATCACCCCGTGTATGTCAGAGTAGAAGTGAACCATGAAGTTTTCTTTGATTAAAAACATTTTTATTGTGATTTGGGTGAAGGTTAAAGAGCAGCTCAGCTGGCCATTGAGCAACGCATACACATTTTGTTTCATGTCATTGATAGCAAATTCCACAATGTACCATCACTTCTCCCACATCTTCTTGTTTCTTGTCTCCAAGCTTCCTTCATTCTCAACTTTTTTGAACTTCGTTCTTGGGGGAATGCTGTCTTTTGATCTCATGTGATCTATTATTCTACGGTATTTGTATGTCTCTAATGTCATTGTTCCCATTATAGACCTGTCTATTGTTTGGTTGAACATCGAGCCATGATGAGTTCAGTTCCAGACCTGCAGGGTAACTAAGCACCATAGTCTTGCAATTTCACCAGCCTTTATCCAAACAGTAAGCTTGGTGTTTTATCATGATTTGGAGCTTTGCCCCACATTTCCCTTCTACTCTAATCAAGCCCTTCTAATGTGATCTCTTTCATAGCAGTCGATAGTGAGAGCTAGGCACCATCTAGTTCTTCTGGTCTCCAGTGGTGGAGGGTGATCGTTGCTTGAGTCACTAGTCATTGATTCATTGTGCCCAATCAGTTCTCCTCTTCTGCTGTCTTCTGGATGGGGAGAGACCAACTGTTGCCCCTTTCCTGATTGCTCAGGAACTTTGAAAATCCCAGAGATGATGGTCCTGATCCCCCAGGCTCAACAACTCATTCCCTCACAGTTTTTGCATCTGTCTCAGAGATTTTTGACATTGGTCCCTGTATGCTCCACCATATACCTGGATCTATTTAACAACCAAGGTCAATACATTCTATAAACTTTTCAATGGCCGAGGATTCTGAAGAAGATTGCCAGGCTTCTCTTTCACAGCTCCTCTAAGTGGGTTGGGAATGACAACTTTTCCCTTAATAGCAGAGCTCATTAACTGTTTACACCCCTAGATACTTCTTACTCTTAGAAAACTCACTGCCATCGAATCCATGCTGACTCACAGCCAACTTATAGGGCAGCGTAGAACTGCCCCTGTGAGTGTCTGAGACTCGAAGTCTTTATGGGAGCAGAATGCCTTATCTTTCTCCCACAAAGCAGCTGGTAGTTTCAAACTGCTGATATAGCAATTAGCAGCCCAACTTGTAGCCACTAGGCCACAAAGGCTCTTTTTCTTCTTAGCAAAGAGAGGAAAAATAAGCAAACGGAACATTCCCCTGGTGCTTCCCGTGGATGCTGCGATGGGAGCTGGATCCTGAAGGCCCGGATTGGCTAAAGCTCCATTTACACAGAAACACATGCCTCCCTTGTTAGTATTTGCATTGGGCAAGCCATTTCCTGCGTTGACATTTTGCATCTAGTTAAATGCCAGCAACTCCAGAGAGACGTAGCTTTTACCTGTGGCTCTGCCCTTCTGGACAAGCCTTTGGTGCTCGATGGGGCTACTTTCAGTCTATGATCTTACATGTCCTTTTGGATCCCTTCGTCTCTTGTTTTTGTTTTGATTAACACAAACTGGATGAACAGCTTCAGGCTTAATATAATCGCTGCTGAATATTTCATTGGGAAATGTTAAGAAGGCAGTTGGCATCCATGATCTAAGTGTATGCAGATGGTAAAGTGGCTTTGAATAATTATTATTATTAGTGAATTAAAGACAAATGTGCCTCAAAATGTGAACATTAGGTGTGTGTGTGTGTGTGTGTGTGTGTGTGTGCATGTTTTAAAGAGCACATGGCTTGGTGATAGAGAGGGCGAAGCACTGGTGAGGAGCTCATGACAGTGTTCAGAGAGATGACAAAGGGTAGTGATGAAACAAAACAGATTCCAACCTCACATCCTCTGCTCCCTGCCTCAGAGGGAGGTCGCAACAAGGAGCAGAAAAGCCAAGGGCATTTCCTGCCCTCTCACAGCTGGCAAGCGCCACAGAAGGCACGGGGTTTTAATGCCGAGGCTTTGCTGCTGTGAGGCAGGGAGGGGGGCTTGCCATAGTTTCCACACGCTGACATCACAAACATACCACAAGTGGGTGCCTTTAACACACCAAAGTCAATGTTCTCACAGCACCGGAGGCTGACAGCATCATGCCAGTGCACCAGCTTGATGGGCAGGCTCTCTTTGTCCATCCCTGGGGGCTGAGGGCTGGTGGGCGGTATTCTTGTTTTGGCTTCAATTACCTCCATGGTTGGTGGTCCTTGGAGCTCTCTGCATGGCAGCTGCCTTCTTCCCTTGGAGTTGGTTTGCTTCAGTGTTGAATTGAATCCTTTTGTATCAGCCAAGTGTTTGGTGTAAGGTACAACCTCTTTAATGTCACAAAGAAAATCTCTGCCCAGGTGGGATTACATCCACAGTAAAAAATCCCACTCCTGTAGAGCTCACTCCAGCTCATCATGGCCCTCTCCAGGGGGGTTCCATGGCTGGGCATCTTTATGGAAGCACACAGCCACAGTTTTTCTCCAGAGAAACAGCTAGTGGGTTCTGAACTACTGACCTTGTTGTGAATAGCCCCCTTCTTAACGTGTGCGCCAGAAGCCCTGCTCTGCGGTTTGATGAGCAGCCCTTCTGGCCATTGCTAAGGGCTACATGGCAAAGCCATTTGGTACAAGCAACGTTGTCATCAGCAAAGAATGAGTTTAGCTGGCCTCAGTAGGATACTCAGCAGGGAAGTGATAAACTGCTTGGCTTGGGTTTTATGCAGGAGAACCATGGGAGTTGAGATGTGCAGTCTCTTGATTTGAACCCAGACACTCTATCTCCCAGCCTGAACTCTCACCATCATACTCAACTTTTGGGGGTCAAATGTTTGACTCACCTGAGAGATGTGCAGGTGAAAGCGTGCCCCAGAAACATCTCCCTCCCATCCCTGTCATCTCGGAGAGTTCTCCAGATAAGGATTGGTGGTTCATGTGAAGGGACATATTGTAGCATTTCCCTTGCACTCCTCAAAGGCAAGAAAATGACCCACAGCACCTCGAGTTGCCAGCAGTGTCAAAGGGGATGTGCTCCTTGAGACTCAAGCTGAGTCCCCAGGAGATGAGCTCTCAACTGTGGAATTAGCGCTTTTCAAAAGGGGCAAATCTTCCAGCAGTTCTCTCTTCAGAGGCCTGGCCGTACGCTCTGCAGACTTGTGGGCATGCTCACTCTGGTGAACCCAAATTCTTGGGAGAGGCTGATCTGTCCCTAGAAAACTGGCCACATGCAAAAGCATAGAGACCAATATCTGCCTCCTGCTGGAAGGATCTGGAAGGAGAAGGGTGGCTGGAGTCCTCTAGGAGGGAAGTTGAGAGCCAGGAGAGGCAGCAAAGCCACAGTTCCAGCAGGTGGTGTCCTAAGGCTAAGGAAACTTGCCAAGGATCAAGTGAATCCTGGAGGTGTCTGCAGCCCATCTTGCTGAGGGCCTCCATTTATTTCATATATCTATGGATAATGGGAAGGGCCCCCAAGGCCCGCTGGCTGACCTCATATGATACGCCGTGAACTATCCACCTTGGCATCCTCCAAAGTCTCTGAAAGCTGCAGCCCCTCCCACCCACTGGCAGCCTTCTTGGACAGGATCTCCTCCACACTGCTGCAACCATGGGCTCACACACAAGGACCATTGTGAGGACGGTGCAGGACCAGGTGGTGCTTCAATCTCTTGTGTGTACTTTTGCTATGAGTCAGGAGCTCACTCAATGGTATCTAACAAGTTATTGTGAGATGACATGAGAGGACTTCATGGAGGCCCTTCCAAGAGAGGGTTGGAACATAGCATGGTAAGAGGCCTGGTCAGGAATGTGCTCATCGTGCTCATTGTTTCCATCCCCTTCTCCCGGAAGCCACTGCTCTAGGGAGGAAAGGCAGGCCCAGAGACAGGGAAGGGCTAGGGAAGAGGGACCGATAGGAGAGCAATAGAAAAGACAGGTTACTCTCCCTCATTCCCAGTATAGCTCCTCAAACCTGAGGTAAAGCCTCTGATTCTGAGGCTGAGGCTTATAATAGGACCAGACTGAATATTTAATCCCTCAAGCTTCCTGGAAAGTGTGGGAGCTGATTAAGATGGCAAGAGATGAAGAAGGAAGGAATCTACTGGTTACAGATATGAAAGCACCTGTTAGTGAGACCTTCTCAGTTTCTTATTGCCTTATCAATGTCATCAGTCCACTTAATGTACTCACTTTCCAAACGCCTATGAACCAATTGTACATACCTTGAGTTCTTTCTAGGAGGCAATAATAATATTCTCATTTCCGAGTTGAGGCCACAGAAGTTTGGACAACTTCTGGTTGTTGTTGTTGCTGGCAGGTGCTCATCAAGTTGGTTCCAACTCATAGCAACCCCTGTGCATACCGGAAGGGAGCATGGCCCCGTCCTGTGTCCCCCTCTCTGGACGGCACTTGCCTCAAATCTTTAAATTCAAAGCTTCTTGTTTTGTCAAATGAAATCATTTCTTCAGTCAATCTCAGAAATCTTTATGTAAAAACGTTGGAAACGCCTTTCACTCAAGGTCTAGGGAGGCTGAGTAAGGTGGGAGGGGCTCCAGGACAGATGGTGGGAATCACTCCTGCAGGTGGGTGGTAGGTTGGCGAGGCCAGTCTGACTTGCCTCCCTGGTGACTGACCTCAACCAGCAATGGGCAGCTGGACACATGGCATGAAGTGACCTCTGGTCTTCGTGGCGGTGGATGCCAGTAGACTGTCAGGTATGGGAGACCCATGAGAAAATAGGTTACTTTTCTCTTTCTCTCCAAGTTTCTCTGTGATCTCTTTATGCTGCCTGAGCCCGCATGCATACTGACAAAGGCAGACACGTGCACACACATGGCAAAGTAAATAGAGACGCGCACATTCACAGACGTATTCATCCACGTGCAAATAGGCACATATGTGCACATGCATGCCAAAGCAGACACAGACATCCATGAATGCACATGTATTCGTGAAAGCTGATTTTCATGGGGAAAAAGATCAGATCTATCACTGTCACGTCCACTCAAACTCAAAGCAACTGTAGAACACAGAGGAGAACTGCCCCATTGGGTTTCCAAAGCTGTCATCTTGTCAGACACAGTCAGCCACCACTTTCTCCTGCAGAGCAGCTGGAGTTTTCCAACTGCCGACCTTTCACTTAGCAGCCGAGCACTTGCTGATTTTCATAGGAGTCTGGAAATCAGTTTCATTGCCTGCTAGTCACACCTCCTCTGTGAGTTAGCACAGCCTGGTAAGCTTGGAAGGAGAAAAATCTTCCTTCCCGAGGTAGTTGAGTGGTTTTCCCCTGAGGAAATGGTTCAGAAAAAGATTTCCTTCAAGAAATCAGAACACTCTTGAAGAGAAATTTCCTGAGAAAACATTTGTTTGCTTGACACTGAGACAAGTGAAGCAGCCCCCTGACTTCCCCCTTGGGTCCTCTTTCTCATCATGACTGCTCTGCTCAGCTACAAGGCTCCAGGTCCTGGGAGCAAGGGTGCCCTTCTATTTGGAACCTCACAGGGCTACACTGTGAGTCAGGGAAAGACCTGGAAACTTGAGCGTCCTGAGACGAGGCCTGCATAGCAATATCATCTGTCATCAGGCTCATCATTTCTCTCATTTTTTGTAAGATCATTGAGCCCTTGGAGCCCTGAGAAGTTCTCTCAGAGGAAGCCATCCTCCTCCCATGAATCCAAGAGGGACTGCTTAAAGATTGTTGTCTTCTACTTACAGGAATACCAGCAACCAATTGCCATTGAGTCAACTCGGACTCATGGAGAGCCCAACTGTGTTAGAGAAGTCCGGTCCCTAGAATTTTCCATGGCTGGGGTGGGTATTTTTCCAGAGGCATATCACCAGGCCCTTCTTGGAAGGCACCTCTGGGTGAACTCAAACCTTTAACCCGTAGTTCGCAGCCTAGCTCATGAACAATACCATCCAAGGACGGTACAGTTACTTGCTAATGGTCACCTGCAGTAGATGAACCGAGGTCAAGTAACTGCCTGAGAAACATCAACCAGAGGAAAGCAGAGTGAACCCCAGGGTTCTTGGGAAGAGGGCCAGAGAGAGAAAAAGGAGAAAACAGCTTTCTCGGGACATCAGAAAGGAAAGGACTCCACTTTGTGGATGCCATAGAACAATCCCAAGCCAAGCATGGGTGAGAAACAGACCCCACCCAAACCCAGCGGGCTGGATTCTGTCGCCAAGTGTTGAACACCAGATCAATGGATATGACAGAGCCGCTAGTGGTCCGTGGAAAGAAACTGTTTGCCCAATGTCTGGTAGTTTTGCAGCATTTGAACAACCAGGCCTCTGCTGCCTCTTCTGGCCTGAAATATAATTGCAGCCATAACCGCCCAGCGTTTCAATGGGTAGAACTCCCTGGGGAGGGCTAACTACCCCAATCATTTGGGAGATCATTTTAGGATTGTCCAGGAGATCTTTGGCTGTGTCTATAATATGAACGATGGTGTCTTTGTTTTTAAAAAAGAAACTTTTCATTGTAAGGTGGGTTAAGATTTACAGAGAAAATCAGCTTTGTACGTAACAATTTATACACGTTTTGTTATGTGACATTGATGACAATCTCCTGCAATGTAATATCACTCATGCCATTGAAACTCTGCTTCCTGTTTTCATTCACCCTTCTCCCCTAACCTTGCCTGCCTTTTGAATTTGGCCTTGGGCAAATACTGCCTATTTGCTTTTGAATGGTTGATGGTTCTGAGGAATGTGTGCTCCTCAGTGCTATGATTCATTTTGGTGTAGTTGTTCTTATCAGGTGCCATTGAGCCAGTTGCAACCCACATTGACCCTATGCCAAACATTCAGAAACACTACCTAGCCCTGAATAATTCTCCTAATTGTTCCCAAGCTTGAGCCCCTTGTTTCAGTCACTGTCAATCCATCTCCTTAAGGGGCTTCCTCTCTTTCACTGTCCCTCTACTTCACCTGGCATGATGTCCTTCTCCAGGGACGAGTCTCTCTTAATAACATGACCAAAGTATGTGAAAGGAAGTCTCACCATCCTTGCCTTTAAGGAGCCCTCTGACCATACTTCTTCTAAGACAGATCTGTTTGTTCCCTTGGCAGTCCATGTTACTTTCAATATTCTTCACCAGCACCACAATTCAGACATATCAATTCTTCTTCAGCCTTCCTTATTCAATGTCTGACTTTCACATACTTATGAGGCAATTTAAATTACTATGGCTTGGGTAAGGTGCACCTTAGTCCTCAAAGTAACATCCTTGCTTTTTAGCACTCTACAGACGTATTGTGCACCAAATGTATCCATATGGAATGCGTCATTTGATCTAATGATTGCAGCTTCCAAGAGCATTGATTATAGACCTCATCAAGACAAAAATCCGTGACAACTTCAACAAATAACAAGTAAAAAAAACAACAAACTTCTCCATTTATCATGGTACCTATTGATCAAGTTGTGAGGATGTGTGTCTTCTTGACATTGAGTTGTAATCCATACTGAGGGCTGCAATCTTTTCTCATAAGGTTCACTTTATAAACCTATTTTTCAGGGGGTTGAATTCAGTTCCGAAGGGTGATGAAGGACCATAGTAGTGGGGATCTCACTAGTCTATCTAACCAATAAACCTCATCTTTTATCATTATTATTATTACTATTGGTAGTAGTAGTATGACTTTCAGTTTTCTTACACATTACTCCCCACTCTATCTAGGATCATGTACCATGATCCCTTTCAGAGCAGCTGTTTGTGATAGGCAGGCACCATTTAGTTCTTCTGACATTAGCATCATAGAGGCTGAGGTACGCATAGTCCATTGCTGATTTGGACTAATTGTTGCCAGGTATCTTGAGCTTCTTCAACGTTATTTGCTCCAGACAGGGTGCAATAGTTTATTGTGCCAGCCTGGCCGATAAACACAAGTAGGATTAATCGAAGGGCAGAGGGATAAATGGCTTCGTGAGCCTCACCTTGCTTGTTCTGTGCCTCAATTTAAAGGGGTACACTGTCTGTGGGATGCCTAGCTTGTGGACTGTGTCGCTGTAAGTTGAGGTCCATTTAATCCCATAGGATTGGAATGTTCGTCTCTGGAGCTGGGGACCGACAGTTGGTGACAGTTGGTTACTTGCCTTGCTGTTTGCTGCCTGGGTATATATAGCCCAACTCTCTCTACAGAAAGGGACTGGCAACTGGCGGCTCTCAGCCTTAAAGGAATGCTAGTGTCTCACTGTTTTATAATTTAACTGTTAGTTTCTTGTGTTATCTATCTGTATATAATTTAGTGGTTCATTTCTTGTATTGTATATCTAGCTTTATAGATATATTTATATATAATTACTAGCAATATGGTTTTGTCTCTCTAGAGAACCCTGTCCAACACATAGGGTGAGACCAAGAACCGACTTTTAGTTTGCTACTCACTAGCTTTTGAAGACCCCAGTCACTTCCCTGATGGATACAGAACATTGTCTTTGTGAGCTAGTTTGTACCAATTGACCTTCGGGTCTCTCAGAGCTATGTTCCTGATCCCCGATATTTAGGACACGCTCCCTCAAGGGGTTTTGTTATAGCTAAGACATTTTCATAACTATGCCTCCTGGATGCACTATTATATTCATGGTCATATTTGTAGTATATGCTAATATGTATATAGAACTATTCTCAGGCAAACCTATATTTATTCACGGGGCTAGTCCCATTCTCCTTCCCACAACTGCTCAGATTTTGTGGTTTTTCTATCTATCTATTTATCTCTCTAGCTATCCTTGTATGTTATTGTTATTATTGGAGTATTTATCTCTATTGCCTTTAATGCTTGTGGTCTACTGAGAAAGGATAGTGTTTTGATGTTCCAAATGTTTCCCCATTTTCTGGGTTACATGACACAAACCAATAGAAGAAGAGAAAAGAAAAAAAATTTAACCCAAGTAATAACACCAACAATAAAACCAATTTAGTCTTTTGGTTAAGAATTAGTCAGACTTTCCCACTCCTAGGCTAACCCTTGAAAGAAAAAGAATGAGATAAAAGACCATAGGGAGGAAGAAAGGAGAGTGGGAGGCAAGGGAATAAAGAAAGAAGGTGGCAGGGTTGTGTGAACAATTAATGTGGACCTTCTTTGATGTGTATTAAAAATAATATTGACTGGTTTTTTCAATACTCACCAAAAATTATTTATATCAATCAAGAAAACCTCACTACCCTGGAATCAATTCTGACATATAGCAACCCTTTGGACAGAGTATAGAACTGCCCCTGTGGGTTTCCAAGGCTGTAAATCTTTACAGGAGTAGAAAATCTCATCTTTCTCTTGTGGAGTGGGGGTGGGGGGAGTTTCGAACTTCTGATCGTGCCGTTAGAAGTCCAACTCATAATCTACTTCACCAACAGGGCTCCTCCTTTCATCATTAATCTAGACTGTTTGACCTTCTTGGCTTACTGGGTTTTATTTTCTTGCTTTGGAAGACATGGTACCAAAATACACACCATTTCCTAGCCCCCCAAAAATCAAAAGTAAGCAAAAACAAAACAGGAAAAACTAGCAACCCAATCCAAACCAACTAACCTATTTAGCCATATAGATAAAGGATACTTGTAGCCAACCTCTGTGTTGGGGGCAATAGGGATGGATGGGGACTGTGGTTAACAGGCACGTGTCAGCTCATCCACAGGGGACATTCAAATTCTAGCTCCAGACTGTTGTTGCCTTGGGGAAATGCAAGGATTTTAAGGCCTGATTTTCTGTTTGTAACTGAGATGCTGAGAATATAAAATTCGATGTGAAATCGTCAACTTTTCAAATATTGGATCACATTAGTTAAAACCACTTTTCAGGCTGCTCATCATCATACTAGCACGTCATTAGGCTAAAATCATATCAAAGACATCTGGTTTATCCCCTGTGCCCTTTAAGGACAGCTGAAACATGAGGACGGGAATTTGACATTCATTCTTCCTCTAGACCCTCACCCTTTGCCTCCATCGGCTGGCGTTCATAGAAGAGGCAGACGGTTTTGTTCAACTTCAGCATAATCAGAGTCCTGAGAGTTAAACACAATACATATATCATTTCATACTAGTCATTTTAATATTAGCCCAAACAAAACCAACAAAAACCCAACCCGTTGCTGTTATGTTGGTTCTGGCTCCCGAGGACCCCCTGGGTGCCAGGGAGAAACTACAAATCACAGGATTCTCAAGCCTGTGGGCTTCTAGAAGCAGGCCATTAGTTATTTGTTCTGAGGGGTGCAACTGCCCACCTCTTGATACGTTGAGTCCTTAACCATTTGTGCCACCCAGGGTCTCCCAGTCTTCGTATGTGACCCCCAAATTCCTTGACAGGCTACCTATAGGAAGGTAGAGTCTATGTCCTTTCCCCTTAAATTGGGATGTTTCATGACCTCTGTGACCAATAGATTATGGAGAAGATGACACTGTGACATCTAGTTTGGGAAACCCCCTTTCCTCCCCCATAGTGCTTCACGGCTTCTGAAAAATCCCTTCAAAGACTTCTTCTTGAGTGCTCACCCTTAGAATGTCTAGCCTCCACGTGCTACCTCTCAGGACACTTCTCAGCACCCGAACACTATGCTGAAAGACGCCTGAGCCACCTGGAAAGGCCACGTGGAGACACTCCAACCAACAACCTAGCTAAGCACCCAGCTAACGGCCAGCTTCAGCTGCCAGCCCTCTGAGTGCACGTGTAGGCACTGGAGTCACCAGAGGCCCCTGCCCCAGCTCCCATGTGACTGCCAACTCATGGGAGAATCCAAGCACGACCCAGTGGCCTCCCAGCAACCACACGATGATGGTCCTTGTTTGAAGCCACTGCGTTTGGGGAGGAGGCGTTTCTTGCCCAGCCACAGGGATGAGAACCTGCATCTCAACAACATGCAGGTGGGTGAGGGGGCCGTCTCTCGAGCAAGGCAGCCTCCCTTCTTGTCAACTCCTGGGGATTTTTGTTGTTCTTGCCACTGCTGCCCCAATTCCCCAGGAGCTAGAGGAAGGCAGGCAGCAGGCCTCATGTGGCCAGGAGGCAGGAGCCTTTGTGGGATGCAGTTACAATGGGAGAGATAACCTTAAAGGCAGGAGCCTGACTTTACCTTTGCCTCCTGAACATTTGGGATGCAGAACACCTGTCAAATCCCATCTTCTGTCCAACCCTGATCATATGTCTGTCTTATGTTTGCACACAGGACGCAGACTTGTGAACACCCAAAGAACAGGGTCTGGCGCCAAGAAACCAGCGCCACAAGGAACTGATGTTTCTCCAGCAATGGGGAGGGGTGGGATGAGAGGAAGAAAGGAGTACAAATCACTGGATCAAAACAAGGTGGGGAAAAGAAGGAGGAAAGGGAGAGAGTGAAGGAGGGAGACTGGGAGGCTGAAGGGAAAAGGCAGGGAAGTAAAGAAGAAAGGTGGGGGTGGGGAGAGAGGAGCGATGAAGAAATGGAGGAGTGCGGGAGGGAAGATGGAAGGTGAAGGCAGGCAGGAAGACGTGAGCAAAGGGAGGGAAGGAAGAAAAGAGAAAGAGAAGGGCAAGAAGAAGAAAGGAAGGTAGGGAAGAAAGGAGGAAAACGAGAAACCTAATGTCAATGGCACCCTCTATGTTTTTATTTCCTGTTTTTCTGAGGTAGCCTCTTCAGCAGAAGCAAATGGGCTGAATCGCCTCAAACTCCACCTAGGTAGAAAGCACGGGTTTCATTTCGCCAGGGCCTGTGTAAATGTTTGAACTGAGCAGCATTAACACTGAGACAGTGATTACCCCACGTGGCTGTTGCGCTCTGATGATGCCAAGGCAATGGGAAAGGGGGCTCATTATTTCTCCAGGTGACAAAAAAATTGTATTTTGACATTTCACCCTGAATGTGGGGAAGGGGGGCGTGGTGGAGGAAGCAGGGGCCCTTTGTGGAGTCTCCACTTGCCATTGTGATGCCCCTTGGCCTGCCAACAACCTGAGGTCCTGCACGCTGCCAGTGAGGGGCTTGGCTGCAGGCCCTAGCCCAGCATTTCTTATCAGATTTACTGTGACAAGTGATGGGAGAAAAGCAAGATGCTGTTAACAGCGCATCTATTCAGACCCTGCTATTTAGAAATTTGGATTTATATT
This sequence comes from Tenrec ecaudatus, assembly GCF_050624435.1. Taxonomy (NCBI): domain Eukaryota; kingdom Metazoa; phylum Chordata; class Mammalia; order Afrosoricida; family Tenrecidae; genus Tenrec; species Tenrec ecaudatus. Next base: position 22,834 of record NW_027458352.1, read on the forward strand.
TTGTCAGAGAGAAGTAGCACTGATGTTAATCTTTGCACTACACTTGGAAAAAAATCATTCATAATCTAATAACAATAATCCATAGCATTTGTGGAGCTCTGAGAACCAAGGGATGGTCAGAAGCATTTTTAGACAGATGTCTCATTTCATCTTCAAAGCAACCCAGTGAGGAATAAGAAAAGTTGGCTTATGACTTCCCTTCTGGAAAGTGAGTCTTTGGAAGCACAGAGAGGTCCAGGTTTGCCCAAGGTCACATAGTCAATAAGTTAGAGAGCCTGGATTTGAACCTGAGCGGTCTGCTGCCAGAGGTACTTTTTTGCTCGTGTTTATTAAGGCAACTTGCAGCTCTGGCAAGGATTCAGATAGAATTGAGGATCACTTTTTTAAACAATTTATTAGGGGCTTATACAACTCTTATCACAGTTCATACATATACATACATCAGTTGTATAAAGCACATCTGTACAGTCTTTGCCCTAATCATTTTTTTCTCCTCTTTTCTTTTTTTACATTTTATTAGGGACTCATACAACTCTTATCACAATCCATACATATTCATACATCAATTGTATAAAGCACATCCATACATTCCCTACCCCAATCATTCTCAAAGCATTTGCTCTCCACTTAAGCCCTTTGCATCAGGTCCTCTTTTTTCCCCCTCCCTCCCCTTTCCCCCTCCCTCATGTGTCCTTGGTAATTTATACATCGTTATTTTGTCATATCTTGCCCTATCCAGAGTCTCCCTTCCCCAGTTCTCTGCTGTCCCTCTCCCAGGGAAGAGGTCACATGTGGATCCTTGTAATCAGTTCCCCCTTTCCAGCCCACTCACCCTCCACTCTCCCTGCATCGCCCCTCACACCCTTGGTCCTGAAGGTATCGTCCACCCTGGATTCCCTGTACCTCCAGCCCTCATATATACCAGTGTACAGCCTCTGCCCTATCCAGCCCTAACAGTGCTTCTCTCTGTCCTTGTGGAGCCCTGGTGATGGGCTGGGCTGCTAAGTAGTAGGTTAAACAGGCTTTCCCCTCCTGTGAAAAGTTACACTCTCGGGAAACTCACGGGTTGCTCTGAATCAAGGTCAACTCAATGGCAGTGAGTTTGGCTTTTTAATGTCTCTCCCTGTTGTTGTTGTTGTTGTTGTTGTTGTTAGTTTGCCATCCAGTTGGTTCTGGTCCATGGCAAACCTATTCACAGCAGAATGTAACAATAACAGCTCCTCCTCCATCCACCCAAGTGTTCCTATGCTCAGTCCTCTTGTTGTAGTCACTGTGTCAATCCAGCTCTTCAAGGGCCTTCAACCTTTTTTCACAGCCCTTCCATTTTTCTAAGCATGATGCCTCTCCAGGGACTGGTCTCCACTGACAACATGTCCAAAGTCTCACCATCCTTACTTCTAATGAGAATTCTGGCCGTACTTCCAAGACAGATTTTCTTTGTTCTTTTGGCAGTCCATGGTACTGTCAATATTCTTTGCCAGTACCATGGTTCAAATTCATACAGTTTACCTGGGTCTTCTTCACTCAATGGCAAGCTTTTCACATGCAGATGAGGCCAATGAAAATACCATGGTTTGGATCAGGTGCACTTCCTGCTTAAAGTAACATCCTAACTTTTCAACATTCTAAAGAGCTCTTATGCAGCAGATCTACCCAGTGCAATGTATCTTTTCATCTCTTGACTGCTGCTTCCAGGAGCATTGCTTGTGGATCCAGACAAGACAAAATCCTTGACAACTTCAAGTTTTTCTCGATGTATCATCATGTTACCTATTGGTTCAGTTGTGAGTATTTTGGTTTTCTTTGTGTTGAGTTGTATCCCACATTGAAGGCTGCAATCCTTGATCTTCACCAGCAAGTGCTTCAAGTCCCCCATCCTTGTCACCAAGCCAAACTGTGTCGTCTGCATATAGCAAGTTGTTAATAATATTTCCTCCAAATCTGATTCTGTGTTCTTCTTCATATAATTTGGCTTCTCTGATTATTTGCTCACCATACAGATTGAAAAAGTATAATAAGTGGGTGCAACCTGGATGCACACCTTTCTTGATTCTTAAACCATGCAATCTACCCTTGTTCTATTTGTGCTACTGCTTCTTAATCCATGTACAAGTTTCACATGAGCAAGACAAAGTGTTCTGGAATTCCCTTCTCAAAACTATCCATGTTTTGTTATGATCCACACAGTCAGATACCTTGGGTGTTAATAAAACATAAGTAAACATCTTTTGGGTATTCACTGCTTTCAGGCAAGGTCCATCTGATATCTGATATCCTTTGTTCCACATCCTCTTCTGAATCTGGCTTAAATCTCTGGGAAACCAAACTCACTGCCTTGTAGTTGATGACAACTCATCCTGACCCTATAGTATAGGGTAGAACTAACTGCCCCTGTGAGTTTCTGAGACTGTAACTCATTATGGGAGTAGAAAACCTTGCCTTTCTCCCACGGAGTGACTGGTGGTTTTGAACTTCTGACCTTGGGGTTTGCAATCCAACCTGTAACCACTGTGCCACGATGGCTCTTGAATGCTGAATATGGTAACTTTCTGTCAATGAATTAATGCAACTGTTGTTGTATTAGCTTTAGTACAATTTGACTCACATGTGATGCCAATGATAGTGTTACATAATTTGACCATTCGGTTGGTCTCCCTTCTTTGGTATGTATACACATATGGATCTCTTCCAGTCTGTTAGCCATGTAGCTGTTTTCCAAATTTCCTGACATAGATGTGTGAGTGCTGCCAGTGCTTTATCAGCTTGTGGAAACATTTCAATAGATATTCCAGCAATTCCTGGCATCTTGTTTTGGGCTAGTGCTTTCCATGCATCTTGAATTTCTTCTTTCCTGACCATTGGTTCTTGCTCATATGTTACCTCCTGAAATGGTTGAATTTTGGTCTATTCTTTTTGATACAGTGACTCCATATTGTTTCCATCTTCCTCAGATGTTTCCTTCATCATTCAATATTTTGCCCATAGAATTTTTTAATATTGCACCTCGAGACTTGACATTTTTCTTCAGTCCTTTCAGTTTAAGATATGCTGAATATGATATGCTTTGGTTTTCTAACTCTAGGCCTTTGCACATTTTGTGATAATATTTTACTTTGTATTCTCGAGTTGTCCTTTGAAATTTTCTATTTAGCTCTTTACTTCATCATTTCTTCCATTTGCCTTACCTACTCTCTGATTAAGAGTAAGTTTCAGAGTCTCTTCTGACATGCACTTGTATCTTTTCTTTATTTCCATTTTTTTAAATGACACTGTGCTTTATTCAGAGATGTTCTCAAAATTTGGTGGGTTATTATCAAGGTTGTATATTGACTCTCGTGTACTTGTTTGCATTTTCTTGAACTTCAACTTGAGCTCACATATGAACAATTGCTGATCTGTTCCACAATCAGTCCCTGGACTGGTTTCAGTTGCTGATATTGAGCTTCTTTTATTGTCTCTTCCCACAGGTGTAGTCAATTTGATTTCCGTGTATTCCATCTGGAGAAGTCCACATTTATGGTCACCTTTTTTGTTGTTGAGCAAATGTTTGAAGAAATCATTAATCATGCAAAATTCTAACATACAATCAAGATAAATTGGTAATTATTGGTGATTGGAGTGCAAATGTTGGAACCAAAGAGGAAAGAACAGAAGTTGGAAAATATAGTATATGCTATCAGCAATTTATTGGTCTTGCAAACTCTGTCATGCGATCTCCAGCTTGGTTTCTATCACCAAGACCATATTTTTCAACTACTGATCCTTCCTCTTTGTTTTCAACTTTTGCATTCCAAGAGCATTTTGATAGCAAGTCTGACAAATTTGGGACTGAATATGGTGGTAGAATTATTCAATTTCTGCATCACCGGCTTTGGGTGGTTGGTGCATAAATTTGAACAATAGTTGTATTGATTGGTTCTCCTTGAAGGGGGCTAGATAGCATCCTAGCAAAGATAACATTGTACATTAAAATAGATCTTAAAATGTCCTTTTGATGATGAATGCAATGTTGTTTCTCTTGATTGTGTCATTTCCAGCAGAGTAAACCATAAGATTTTCTGTTTCAAAATGGTCAATATCAGTCCATTTCAGCTAACTAATGCTTACAATATCAATCTTTATGTATTCCATTTCATTTTTAATGACTTCCAATGTCCCTAGATTCATATTTCATACATCCCAAGTTTCAATTATTAATGACGATTTGAACTGTTTCTCCTCATTTTGAGTTGTAGCCCATCAGCAAATGAAGGTCCTGATGGCTATCCTCGATTTGCATCATTATGGTCGACTTGCCTATGAAAAGTCAGCTCTTCCTCTTCCTCAGCCAGTATTTTGAGTACTTTCCAAGTTGAAGAGCTCATCTTCTGGCACACGTTCTGACAATGTTCTTCTGTTGTTCATGGGGGGTCTAGTAACTGACAGTATTGCTGCTATCCATAGGGTTTTCAATGGCTGATTCTTCCCATGCAGGTAGCCAATTCCTTCTTCATTGTCTGTTCTTTGTCTGGAAGCTCTTTGGGTGACCCTGCTGGTATATGAAATGCCAATCACATAGCTCCCAGTATCTCACAAAACAAAAGTCACCACAGTACCACAAAATGCCAGACAAGTGATGGACCTCTATTTTTATTGAGGCGTGGCCTGGTGGGAGGAGTGGGCCCTTAGGTGGTTCTGATCCACTTACTGGAACAAATACTGTTAGTTCTTATTTCATAAATGTGAAATGCATAAAAGAGACCCCCCCCAAAATATCCTCCAATTCAGACTTTCTGCCTTTTAAAAGAGGATAACCCACTCTGATTCAAAGTCATTGAGGTGTTTTGTTTTTCCCTCCCTCTGAGGCTACAGACTCTAGACTAATCACAGCTGAAGTGGAGCGACTGAAATGACTTAAAGCACCAGCTAGACTGGCTGTCAGAAGCAGCTACAGTCAACAGTTACAGACTGACAGAGCTGCTCAGCCAAGAGCTGAGGGTTCTCAACTCCCACTTCTACTGATGGGCACAGCCAGTGGCCTCTGGGAGTTGCCTGGAACCCAGCAGCCAGCTGTGAGGAGCAAGCTAATTCATCTCAGCCTGGCCCAGGTCATCAAGTCACTGAAGGAGTATCGGGAAAGAGGGAAGAAATTTGGGGTCCCACATTTGGCCACAGACAAAAGTTGTTCTGTGTTTACACAGTAGTTCTGGGCCTGAGTTTGGGGCAGGTGTGATGAAGGAAAGTCGGCTCCCTCCCTGCATCTGGGAACAGATGGTGAGGCTGCCCTGGAAACAGCAGGCCAGTCAGCTGGAGCAAAAAAGGCTTGGCCTCTAAAGCCCTGGCAGGGCAGACTGAAGCTACCTGGACTGTTTTTTCTTAACCCAATGGCTCCTGCTACCCTCACCACCCCCAACTAGGTAAAAGGGAAGAAAGATGCATTTTCTTTACAGAGGCAACTTTCTAGATAGGAGACCAGCCCACCAGCTGTGAAAGGTCCCCTTAAACCATTTTACTTTGAGCAGGAGGAAGAAATGTTGAGATTCCCAGAGCCACGTGGAATTGTGGATCCTCTAGTTTAGGTTCCAGTGATGCCAGATCGATTTTTCTAGAGAAAGTCAAAATTCCTGTTTTCTTAAAAACCTCCTGATTTTTTCAAAGGCGATTCAATAACATTGGATAGAAGCCAAGTAGGCCAAAGAGCCCTGATGGCACAGTGGGTTATGTGTTGGGCAGCTAACTAGAAGGTCAGTAGTTTGAAACCACCAGTCACACTGGGGGAGCGGGGGGTGGGGGATAGGGTGGGGGGCTGTGCAGAGATGAGACCTTCTAGTCCATATAGAATTTCAGCCTCAGAAACCCACAGGGGCAGTTCCGCTCGGTCTTACAGGGTCACTGTGAGTTGGAATCTTCTAGATGGCAGTGAATAAGCAGGCCAACCAGAGTCCACACAGGTCCTCATTTGGCCATGGGAGTCCCCAGTCTGTGACCCTCACAGAATCGACCTTTGTGTATCGATGTTAAAAGTGAGATCCAGAGAGGGGAGCGCCTGTCCCCTTGAGGAGCACCGAGTGGACTTTCCAGTCTCCAATCTGTAGCAGACATTCCCGGTGCTCCTTCTCTTCATTCCCAAATTCCTGATTCCGTGTACTCGCCTCAGTCACCAAGGGCCAGCTCTGAAGGTCCCTTTGCTGGTGCTGGCTGAATGTGCTGAGGAACATATGCCCCTGGGAACAGCCCTGACCAGGCCCCTCACTCCTTGGATGGCAAAACTCTGAGAGGCGTGTGCTACACCTACCCCTGGAGACTTCCTAAGTGATTAAGCAGCAGGTTCCCAGGTTTGTAATTGGATTCACAATCTATTTGTTATCGGTGGCCTTCCCTCCACTGGCTCACAATGCCACATCATTACCTGCATGCTGAGAGTTTCCTAAATAAGCTCATTGCCTTTAAGTCTTTGGCCAGGGTCTGCTTCAGTGAGAACCCAAACTAAGCCCAGGTCTAAATCGTTATGTGTCCTTCCTGCCATCCAGTTGATGCCGACTCATGGCAAATCTATAGGATAGGGTAGAACTGCACCTGAGAGTTTCTCTGACTGGAACTCTTTTTTTTTTTAACATTTTATTAGGGGCTCATACAACTCTTATTACAATCCATACATATACATACATCAATTGTATAAAGCATATCCGTACATTCTTTACCCTAAACACTCTCAAAGCATTTGCTCTCCACTTAAGCCCTTTGCATCTGGTCCTCTTTTTTTTACCCTCCCTCCCGCTCCCCACTCCCTCATGAGCCCTTGATAATCCACAGATTGTTATTTTGTCATATCTTGCCCTATCCAGAGTCTCCCACCCCCCCCCTTCTCTGCCGTCTGTCTCCCAGGGAGGAGGTTACATGTGGATCCTTGTAATCTGTTCCCCGTTTCCAACCCACTCACCCTCTACTCTCCCAGTATCGCCCCTCACACTCCTGGTCCTGAAGGTATCATCCACCCTGGATTCCCTGTGCCTCCAGCTCCTATATGCACCAGTGTACAACCTCTGCCCTATCCAGTCCTGCAAGGTAGAATACGGAGCATGGTAGTTGGGGGGAGGAAGCATCCAGGATCTGGGGGAAAGCTGTGTTTTTCATCGGTACTACATCGCACACTGACTGACCCATCTCCTCTCCTAAGCCCCTCTGTGAGGGGATCTCCAGTGGCCAGCAAATGGGCTTTGGGTCTCCACTCTGCACTTCCCCCTTCATTCACTATTATGTGTATATATATATATATATCATATACCATATATTTTTCATAATGCCTTATACCTGGTCCCTTTGGCACCTTGTGATCGCACAGGCTGGTGTGCTTCTTCCATGTGGGCTTTTTTGCTTCTGAGCTAGATGGCCGCTTGTTCACCTTCAAGCCTTTAAGACCCCAGACACTATCTCTTTTGATAGCCGGGCACCATCAGCATTCTTCGCCACATTTGCTTATGCACAAGTTTGTCTTTGGCAATCGTATCATGGAGGTGTGCAGCCAATGCTGTGATTTTTTTGTTTTTTGATGCCTGATAACTGATCCCTTCGGGACCTCGTGATCACACAGGCTGGTGTGCTCTTCCATGTGGGCTTTGTTGCTTCTGAGCTAGATGGCCTCTTGTTTATCTACAAGTCTTTAAGATCCCATACACTATCTCTTTTGATAGCCGGGCACCATCAGCTTTCTTCACCACATTTACTTGTTCACCAGCTTTGGCTTCAGCAGTTGTGTCTGGAGGATGAGCATTGTAGAGTGCCAATTTAATAAAAGAAAGTATTCATGCATTGAGGGAGTGCTTGATTTAAGGCCCAAGGTCCTGCCGCCACCTTAATACTAAACCTATAAATATATTCACATAGATCTATTTCCCCATCCATATATATATTTGCATGCACATGTCTTTGTCTAGACCTCTATAAATGCACTTTGACTCCTAGCTCTTTCCTCCATCTCCCTTGACTTTCCTCCTGTCCCACTACCATGCTCCATCCCCACCTGGGTTACAGCTATACCTCTTCTTTACGTAACCTTACCCTTGATCATTCCCTACCAGGCCTGCCACTTTCCCCTCACTACCATTTCGAGTCCCATGTTGTTCCCTTGTCCCTGTGTTTGTTAACACCACTTCCTTACCTCCCGTACCTCCCCCTATCCCAAGTGCCCCCGGAACTGTCGGTCCTGTTGTTTTTCCTCCAGATAGTTCATCCAGCCTCTCTTATTTAGACAGACCTGTGGAGACACTAACATGCACGAAAACAAGACAGAGGAAAACAAAGCAACAGTATACAACCAGACAACAAAACAACAAAAACTAACCACTGACAAAGAACAAAACAAAACACATCAAGAAAGAAGAGCTTGTAGTTAGTTCAAGGATCATTTGTTGGACCTTAGGAGTGTTTTCCAATCCAGTCTGTTGAGGCACCACAACCTGGCCCCAAAGTCCACTTTCAGCATTCCCTGGGGACCTTGCCACTCCATTCCCTTGCTGTTCCACTGCACTCCACCACACTTTGCCTCGGTGTGGTGGAATCAGGTTAGGTGCAATTCGCACACTGTGTCTCCAGTGCTGTCCCCTGTATCACCCTTGGTAACTGAGGGGCATCTTGTCTCATAGTGGGGCCAGCCATGTTGTTCTCTTTGTGGACTGGCTGCTCTGAGACTGGAACTCTTTAGGGGAGTAGAAAGCCTCATCTTTCTCCCTTGGAGTGGCTTGGGATTTCAAATTTGCCATTTCAGACATTGCGTTTAGCAGCCCAACACATAACCCCTATACCCCACCATAGCTACAGAAAACAATAAAGAAACAAAATCCAACAACACTCATTGCCATTGGGTGCATAACAATCCTATCGAGAGAAAATACTGCGGCCTCCTGGGTTTCCAAGGCTATAACTCTTTGTAAAAATAAAATTGTGTTATGTTTTCAGTGAAAATTTACATAACCGATTAGATTTTCATTTAACAAATTCTCTACTTGTTTAGTGACATTAGTTAATTTTTCAATAAAAAGGAAAGCAGAAAATTAAAAAAAGAACAAATGAAAAACGTGTTAAGAGTAAAGACAAATGATAAGATGTTAATTTTTAACCTAATCATATCTGCAACAATACACTTTCTGATGTACTGATGTTGAGCAGGGTTTAATCCCATCCCTGGTGAATGGTCCCAGGGGATTTAATGGAGGCTTATTCTCTGTGGAATCTCTGCCAATGCATTTTGAGTTTTTATACTCATCTAAGGTTATAACTCTTTATGGGAGAAGAAAGCCTCATCTTTCTCCAAAGGAGCGACTGGTGAATTCCAACTGCTGACCTTCAGTTAATAGCCCAACACATAACCCATTATGCCACCAGAAGAGAGATTTGTATCTGGGTGCCTTCCAATTCAAGCACTACAATTATGCAAGGAGGATATTTTTTTCTGTACTGGAGCCAGGTCAAGTCAGAACCAGTGTGTCCGTGGTTTGCAGCGAAGTCAGAGGAAGAAGAGGGTAGACTGTCTATAACTTCTCATAGCCCAGGGAAATGCTAGGCCTGGAAGGGGGCATGTGGCTCAACCATATTCAGAAAATCTGCACACTAACCTCCCCGGCTCAAATAATTACCAGCACCATGTCTCTGAATATCACCTGAAAGCAAAATAGTGAAAGCACCATTTCCATTTCATAATACTTTTATTAAAAGTAAAGTTCAATTCAGTGATGTGAAGAAGCTGGGAAAATTATCTTTTCATTTCTTTCTTTTTCTTTCCCTCCCTTTCCCCTTCTTCTCCACAGAACTGAGAGGCAGAAGGAATAAAGGCAGCATGGCACCAGCTGGAGGACACCGTGGGGTCAGGGTCACCATTTAACTCATGCTTCTCCAGTTTGGAGGGGCAACTGGATGTCCTCATTTGTGAATTTGCTTATTAATCTTTTTGAGTTAACAAGGTCATGGTAAAAAATGATTGTTGGTGTTTTTGTTAGGAACCTTCTAGTCCAGTCCAACTCATAGTGACTCAATGCATCAGTGCCGAGCTCTCTAGACCAATGGTTCTCAACCTGTGGGACCCTTGCACAGGGTGACTGTAACAAAATTACAGTTATGAAGCAGCAATGAGAATATTTTTTATGGTTGTGGAGGTCACCACAACATGAGGAACTGTATGAAAGGGTTGTGGCATTAGGAAGTTTGAGAACCACTGCTCTAGGCTTTTCTATGCTGTAATCTTTACAAGAATGAGTTGCCTGGTTTTTGTTCCAAGAACAGAGCCACTGGTGGGTTCAAACCTTCAACCTTTTGGATAGCAGCTGAGCACTTAACCATTGTGCCTCCAGGGCTCTTTGATAAACTCTATCAGAGGGTCTTAACCATTGCAACCCCATGGATCCTTTTGGCATTTAGGAAAGGCTATGGAACACCTGCCCACTCCCCAGAATAATATTTCCAAATACCTCCAATGAAATACAGAATCACAAAGGCACAAATTGTATTGAAATGCAGTGATAAAAATAAGACATTGGATTTGTGGCAAATATACATGTTAATAAATACATTAAATATGATCTGATGGTGGGTCTAATAAACCAAACCCACACCATTGAGTTGATCCTGACTCACTGTGACCCTATATAAAATTCCTCAGGCTAAATCTTGACAGGAGCAGATCATCTCACCTTCCTCTCAGAGAACAACTGGTGCCTTTGAACTGCCAACCTTGAGGTTACCTGCCCAATGGCTCACCCACAGCGTCACCGTGAGTTCTAGATAGTGATGAGCATGAACTGTACTCAACGATGGCTGCAACGACTAGCATGGGGTGTGAAAGCATGTAGAATTTCTCTCGGTGGTAATCGCATGGCTATTCAGAACACAGCTGTGGACATGCTAAACTGCCCTAGGAGCTTAGGGGAACTAACTCAACCAGGATTGTCCCTCATCCAATTTGACATTGCTCCCCAGCCTGCTGGGGCTCAGTGGTTCAGTGTTAGGGTCCCTTGTCTAGATACCAGGGCTGGCATGGAGAAAGTCATTCCTCTGCAGCCTTCTAGTGTGTGTGGGAAGATATTAGTGTTAAGCCTTGGCAGGAAATTGGTGGATTTTCCTGGCAGCCACATTCTTAATAACCATTTACTGGATACTTATTATATTCTGAGGGTAAATTGTGGTTCAGTTGTAGAATTCTCCTTTTCCATGTGGGAGATCTGGGTTTGAGTCCAAGACAATGCAACTCATGTGCATCCAACACTCATTTGTCAGGGGGATGCTTGGTTATTGCTGTGGTACTGAACTGATTTCTGTGTTGCTATGATACTGAAATGGGGAAGCTTGGTTGGGTGCGGCTATGAGACTGAACCTGTTTCTGTGATGTGTCCAGACTAAGATGAGCGATGAAGAAGAGCCTGGTATTCTACTTCTGAAAACCAATTAACGAAAACCCCTGTGAATCACAATCTGATGCACAACCAAAGAGATGGTGCAGGACCAGGGAGAATATTGCCCATGGAGTCACTGGGAGCTGGTTGTCACAGTGAGTTGGACTGGAGGCTGACTCAACAGCAGCTAACAACCATTGTGTTCCAGGCACTCGATTTGCTTTAAAAATCTAGCTCAGCCTTCTGGTACAGGGAAGTGATTAATCATGCCTACTTTATAGCACACAGTGAACCCTGATCAATGTCAGGCCCTGCTTGTGTTTTGTCCCTCCTTTTCCACATTCACATCACTTCCATTCCCCTCTTCAGACAAGTACCCCCTGCTGGGTGCTTGGTGTGTGTGTGTCCTTATAGGCATACAGCCATGTGCACTAGACCATGCTGCTTGGTGAATGGGCTTTCAGCTTCCATGAATGGTACTGCAATATAAATCTCATTCAGTTTCTGACCTTTTCAACTCCTTGCAATGTCATTAAGAGTTATTGCCATGCTGCATATCAATTGCATGTGCTGCTGCATGCCACTTGGTCATGAGCAATCATCATCTTTCTTTTTTTTCCTTCTTCAGTTCTCTGTTGATTGGCATCCAATTCGGCTCCAACTCTTCTCTACTGCAGGTATCAGCGTGGTGACCATTCTTTTAAAAATGCCCCAAGGGCCCTGTGAATTGGATAAATAGCTTGGCCTATATACCCAGGAATTATGCGTTGGGCTGCTAACCCCAAGGTGAGCAGTTCCAACCCACCAGCTATTCCATGGAGCAAAGAGAGGCTGTCTGCTGTCGTAAGAATTTAGTTTTGTAAACCTATAGCAGCAATTCTACTGTGCCTTGTAGGGTTGCTAATGAGGAAGAATCAACTGGGGTTTTGTTTGTTTTTATCCATCCAGGAGAGAGCTTTGATGGGGGAGATATTAAGTGCTTGGCTGCTAACCCAAAGGTCAGTAGTTTGAAGCCGTCTTCCACACACTGTGGGATAAAGGCATGGCTGTCTACTTCCCAATAGAAGCCTTGAAAACATCATGGGACCATTCAGCTTTGTTTGATAGGGTCATGAGGAATGAAAGTCAACTCAGTGATTGCGCTTCTTTGGTTGTACGCCCAGGAGGGGCTCACTAGGTCCTAGGGTCCATTCAATGGGCTTTCACTAAGCTCTGCCAGATTGCTGTGCAGCAAACCTGCATCATTAGCAGTGTTTCTCTGCTTTCCCAGGATCTCCAATGACACTTGGTATGTTTGTCTTTCTAACTGTTGCCCGTTTGATGGTTTTAAAAGGTCAAGCACAATAAACTCATCTATCCCAGGCACTTTATGGTTCTGTAGCAGATTCTTAGGGTTGCCATGCCACATTCCTTTGACCCATCTCTGACACCATCTCACTGCCTTCCAGTCAATACCGACTCATAGCGATCCTGTGGGGCAGTGTACAATTGCCCCCTGCGAGTTTCAAACACTACAACTCTTTATTGGAGTAGAAAACCCCATCTTTCTTCCTTGGAGCTAGTAGTTTTGAACTGCTGACCTTGAAGTTAGCAAACCAACTTGTAACCACTGCACTTCCAGGGCTCCTCCTGATATCCATCATAGCAGTGACGAACGGCTCTATGTAAGTGCAGGCTCCTGCTGAAATGGTGTCTTATCACAACTGTGCAGCACGCAGCTCTCCATGTCCTTCTGCCTCGAAGCCTTTTCAAAGGCATGGAAAGCCAAACCCAGGAAGGTAGGAGAGGTCACCTTACTAGGAGGAATGCTCAACACCACTACAGGCGAAGAAGAGCCCAGCCTCCTGTTTCTGGTAGACAATTCTAGGACAGAACCCATGTTGCTCAGAAGTCCTGGGGGAATCAAGCCCCTGTATCCTAAATTAAAAGCCTCAACACCCCGTTCCCATTGTGATTGCTTCTCCCCCTAACTCAGTCTTGCGTCTGCTTTCCTATTCCCACTCCCTGCCATCAGATCTCAAATAGACTCCCTGCACCCAGGCCTGAGGAATAAGCTCGGTATGCAAGGGCACTCAATCCAAGACACACACATTACTCTGAATCTCCAAAACAACCCTGTGGGTTACGTGTGTAATCCCCAGTTCACAGATGAGAAATAGATTGAAAAACAGTGACACACCCAAGATCACACAGGCCAGGGTTCAAGTCTGTGTCTATCAGTTATTCTTTTATTCAAGTATGCCAGAGAAGACTGGGTCTTTACACTTGAGCAATCTTCTTGGAAGAATAAGGCAAACTACAGAAAACACAAAATGAATATCGCTTTTGTTCGTTTATCCATTTGCAAAAGACATAATACCTATAGTGCTAAGAATAGTATTCAAAGTATCTATTACTACCCCCTCAAAGCTTACATACAAGTCACCAAACTCAAACAAATACAATGCTATCAAGTTGATTACAACTTATAGCAACCCCATATAGGGCTTCCAAGACTGTAAATCTTTACAGAAGCAGAGAGCTTCACTTTTCTCCCCCTGAATGACTGGTGCATTTGAACTACTGACCTTGTGGTTAGCAGCCCATTGCTAAATGATTAGTTCCATAATCATTACGCTTACTTAACTCTACATTCTTTTAATTATTTCTCTATCAGTCCAAATTGCATCTGGCTACATGGGAAAAAACAAACCGACACTAGTGGTCTAATCACAAAAGCTTCATTTTTCTTATATTAACACCAAAAATACCAAACCAGTTGCCACTGAATTGATTCTGATTTACAGTTACCCCATATGATTCAGGGTAGAACTGTGCCCCATGAGGTTTTCAAGGGCTGAATTTTTAAATGTAGATTGCCAGGTTTTTCTTCCAAGGCATCTTTGTCTTAGCAGTGAATTGTGTTAACCCTTTGCACCACACAGGGGTTTGTCTTATACAATAGTAAGTCTTGAAATAGGTAGCCTAGGTCTGGAGTATTTGCTCAGGGACTCATCTTGGATATAGGAGAATGCATGCTTTTTGGTCTGCCAAACTCATGTAACCTATGTGACTCTCTCATCTTTCAATATTCTGACTAGGGAGCATGACAGCAGAAGAGCCAAGGACAAAAATGAAATGGGTTATGCCAGACAAGTGTTTTGCCTTAAACAACAACAAAAACTTTCTTGGGAGTCCTACTCAGTATCTTTCACCTACACATATTTGGCCCAAACTGGGTCAAATGCTTATGCATAGCTGCAAGGGAGCCTAGGAGGGAGTGATTTAAGTAGGTACATTATCACCCTAAACAAAATTGAGCTTCTATTAGTAGTAAGAATGAGAAAAATGGATACTGTTTAGGCATATAGCAGGGTTGGGTAGAATTCTATTTTGTGTCTTAATTTACATTTTGAATGAACTCAGAAAAAGTCATAGAGAGTAGAACAAAGGGATGGATGCGCATCCAACCACCTCAACTACTCATTTCTTTTCATGCTCTCCCTCTAGCTTCCCTGAATAGTTCTTGGTTACACATTGGGCTGCTAATTGCACGGTCGGTATTTTGAAATCACCGGCTGCTCTTCGGGAGAAAGATGGGACTCTACTCTGTAAAGAGGTACAGTCTCAGAACCTCACAGGTACAATTTTACCCATGTCCTGTAGGGTCGATATGAGTTAGCATTGATTCAATGGCAGTGAGCTTGGTTTGGATAGATATGTGGAATCTTGGGATGGAATAGTTTGAATACACAGAAAAAAATTCAGTGGAATCATAACCCTCTAAATAATTACCCTCTAAAGCCACAAAGATCAACTGTGTCCAGCATGGTGACAGTTTAGCATATGCCATGGGCACATTGCTCATATCCCAGTGTTGTTAATCAACAAAAACTCACGCACTGCCACTTATAGTGACCCTATGCACAATAGAATAAAAGCCTTTCTAGTCCTGTGACATCCTCACAATGGTCATATTTTAGCCTATTGTTACAGCCACTGTGTTGATCCATCTCATTCAGGGCTTACCTGTTTTTTGACGATGCTCTACCAAGTATTTTGTCCTTTTCTAGGGACTAATTTCTCCTGATACCATGTTCAAAGTATATGAAATGGAGTTTTACCATCCTCACTTCTAAAATACATTCTGGCTGTACTTCTTCCGGGATAGACCTCTTTGCTCTGCTGGGCATTCATGGTATATTCAATATTATTTGCAACATCATATTTTAAAGGCATCATATTTTCTTCAGTCTTCCTTATTTATGGTCCATCTTTCACATGCATATGTCAAACATTACCATCAAGTCTATTCTTATTCACAGTGACCATATAGGGTTTCCAAGGCTGTAAATCTTTACAGGGTCAAATAGCTTCCTCTTTCTTCTGTGGAGCAGCAAGTGGGTTGAACCACCAACCTTGCTGTTAGTCATTCAACCCATACCAGACACTGAAATTAAGACTCCTTTCACATGCATCTAAGGTGATTAAAAATAGCAAGGCTAAAAGCAGGCATAATTTGCTAATCCCCAGAGTAAAACATTTGCTCTTTCACATTTTAAAGAGGTCTTTTACAACAGATTTTTCCAATGAAATACGTTGATTTATTGACTGCTGCTTCTGAGAGTATTGATTGTGGGTCCAAGTAAAATAGAGTTTAGCTACATTTCTCTATTTGTAATGATGTTGTGTGTTTATATTTGTCAAGTTGAGAAGACATTTGTATTCTTAGTGTTGAAGACTAATTCATACTGAAGGTGTACTATATGAGCTTTATCAGTAAGTACTTCAAGGCCTATTGACTTTCAGCCAGCAAGATTGGGTCATCTGCATAATACAGGTTGTTAATGATTCTTCCTCCAAACCAGATGCCTCAACTTCTTCATACAGAGCAGCTTCTCAGATTATTTGAATAAGTATAGTGTGATAGATAGGTAGGTTTATAGTGCCAACCTGGCCAATAAGAACATGTGGGATTAATAAGTTCGCAGTTTGATTCGTGGGCAAAGAGATAAATGGCTCAGCAAGCCACACCTATCTCTCAGTTGCTCTCTGGTGATCAGACCAGTGTGTGGCTGCCTTACCTAGTTCTGCAGTTTGCTGCCTGGCTGTACTGCCATATTTACTGTTGCATGGAAGTGAGTTAAACTGAGTCCTTTGTACTGCTATGTGGACTAATTAGCTGTTATATTCCTTCGTGTTCTATCTATCTATCAAATCATAAATGTCCTGGTTTTGTTTCTCTAGAGAACCCTGTCTAACACATATGGTGAAAGGATATAACCACAACACACACTCTCCTGATTTTAAACCACGCACTATCCACTTGTTCTATTCGAACCACTTCCTGTTGGTTTGTGTACAGGTACCACAGGAGCACAATTAAATGTACGGGAATTCCCATTGTTCTCATATGTATTCATATGCTACCCAAAGTTTGTTATGATACACAGTAAAATCCTCTGCATAGTCAATAGTACATAAGTAAGCATTTTCCTTGTATCCTCTGTTTTCAGCCAAGGTCCATCTGAAACGAGCATTGATATACCTTGCCTCATGCCCTCTTTTAATACAGCCTGGATTTCTGGCAGCTTCCTGTTGACATATTGCTATAACTACTTTTAAAGGTATCGTCAATAAAATTGTACTTGCATGTCATATTAATGTTATTTTAAATTAATTTGCAGATTTTGTTGCATCATATTTCTTTAGAATGGACACAAATATTAATCACTTCCAGTTGGTTGGCCAGATAGCTATCTTCCAAATTTCTTGACATGGACTATCACTGCATGAGCATGTTGAAATATTTCCATTCCTATCCCTTCCTTGCTTTTCACTAATGCTTACATTGCAGCTTCAACTTCCTCTTGGCCTTTTGAACTAGTAGAACCTCAACTAATTCTTGGAAACAGAGACTCTGTACACTTCGTCCATATTCTTTGGATTCTCCCTACATCATTCAATAGTTTGATAAATAATCCTTGAACATTGTAATCCGAGGCTTGGATTTTTTCTTCTGTTCTTTCAATTTATGATATGCTGACTGTACTCATTCCTTTTGCTTTCCTAATTCCAGGTCTTTACATGTTACAATATAATTCTTTACTGTATCTTCTCAAGCTGGCCTTTCAAATTTTTCTGTTCAACTCTTTTATTTCATCATTTCTTCCATTTGCTTTAACTGCTTTAGGTTCAAGAGCAAGTTTCCCAGTCTCCTCTGATATCCACTGTAGTATTTTCTTTCTTTCCTGGATTATTAATGATCTTTTTGAGGAGCCCCCAATAAAATGATTTATGATAAATAAATAAATAGCCACAGGTGACATGACAAAAAAAAAAAAAGATTGATGACCTTTATGCTATTTCACAAGTCTTCTGGTAGCTGATCATTAATGTTCAATATGTCCGAACCATTCTTGAGATAGGCTCTAAATTCAGGTGAGATATTGTGATATTAATGTTTCGTGTCAATTTAGCTTGACCAGGATCTTCAGAAGGTGCAGCTCACACTCTCCTTGGGGGTATGACCTATTTCATAGCTATAAGTAGACTGTGGAGAATGGGCTCACTCTTTTTCTTCCTGATGAAATGACCCTGGACCCTACGTCTGCCTTCTTGGGATGGCAATCACCATGAGACCTGCTGACCCTAAGAGCTGTCTGTGGCCTGCCAACTGCCTGTTGACATTGGATTCTCCCAACTCTGCTTCCACCAACCTGTGGTTTTCCTGTTCCTTGGGCTATTCCTCCAACAGCTTCAGGAGTCTGGAAGGGCCTCTAGTTTGCATCTGATTTATGGGCTGGAGTTGGACTGGGGTTTCTTGTTGTGTGGACTTCTTAATGTAAAATTCTTTATTGATATAAATTTCCTTCTTCTACATGTATCAGTATCACTGGTTTGTTTCTCTAGAAACCCCAACCGACCACAGATATTATATAGACTGTATTTGGGCTCTTTTGCGTTCTTATTTTAATTTTCTTCAGGTTTGATTTGAACTTGCATATTAGTAATTGATAGTCTTTTACATAGTTGGCCCCCGGTCTTGTTTTGTCTCAATGATATTGAGTTTCTCTATCATGTCTTCCCACAGATTTAATCAATTCCATTCCTGTGTTTTCCACATGTATATATGCCGCTCCTGTTGTTGAATAAAGGTGTTTGCAATGAGGAAGTTATTGCTCTTGCAGAATTCTTTCATGCAGTCTTCAGCTTCTTTTCGATCCCCAAAGCCATAGTTTCTAATTACTCTTCCTTCCTTTTTGTTTCCATGTGTGCATTCCAATTGTCAGCAATTATTAATGCATTTTCAGTACATGTGTGGTCAATTTCAGACTAAAGAAGTTGGTACAATTGTTCATTGGCTTTAGTGGTTTGTGAGAAAATTTGAATAATGGTTCTATTAACCGGCCTTCCTTGTGTATGAAGATAAATATTATTCTGTCACAGGCAGCATTGCACTTCAAGATAGATCTAAAAATGCTCTTTTTGAGCATGAAAGAGACATTCTTTTGAATTTGTCATTGTCAGCATAGTCATTATTATCATTTTAAGATTCAAAGGGACTATTTCAACTCACCAATGCCTAGGATATTGATCTTTATAGGTCAGATTCCGTTTTTTTATGATTTCCAATTTTCCTAGATTCTTATTTTGCACGTTTCATGTTCTGATTATTAATGAATGGTTGCAATGATTTTTCTCATTTTGAATTATAATCCATTAGCAAATGAAGGTGCCAGAAGAAGCTTTAGTACACTTTGTTGCTAGATGCCTTCAAGTCAGTTCTGTCTCATAATAATGCCTACACAACAGAATGAAACATTGTCTGGTCCTGCCCCATACTCAAAAATTTTGTTATGTTTGAGTCCATTGTTGTAGGAATTGTCTCGATCCATTTGATCGGGTGTCTTCCTCTTTTTGCAACCCCTCCACTGTAATGTGTATGATGTCCTCCAGGGACTGGTCTGTCCTGATAACATCTGCAAAGTACATGAGATGAAGTCTCGCCATCCTATCTGCCAAGGAACATTTAGCTGCACTTCTTCTCAGACAGATTTGTTTGTTCTTCTCTCCACCCATGGTACTTTCAGTATTTTTTTGTCAGTACCTTAATTCAAATGCACCAGTTCTCCTTCAGTCGTTCTCATTCAATGTTCAAATTTCACATGCATAAGGTGTGGCGGAAAATGCCATGCCTTGGGCCAGGCGCAACTTAATCCTAAGTGAAATTCTTGATCTTCAGTACTTTAAAGTGGTTATGTGCAGTAGATTTGCCTAATGCAATATGTTATTTGGTTTTTTTGATTGTTGTTTCCATGAGCATTAGCTGTGAATCTAAGCAAGACGAAATCCTTGATAACTTCAATATTTTCTCCATTTATTATGATGTTATCTACAGCTCCTGTTGTGAGGTTTTGAGTTATCATTAAGGTGGACTCTACTTTGAGGAAGCTCTCTTTCTCGGTGATATTTTGATTGTTTTGCAATCTGAGGGACTCAGTTTCTGGCATTATATCAGACAATATTTTACTGCTATGCATAAAGTTTTCAATGGTGAATCCCTCAGAAGTGGACTGATTGTTTTGTCGTCCTGTCAGTTCTTAGTCTGGAAGATGTGTTGAAATCTGTTCACCGTGGGTGATCCTGCCTGGTATTTGAAGTACTAGTGGACTAACTCCCAGCATCACAGCAAAGCACAAGCTACCACAGTGCAGCAAATTGACAGATGGGGCGCGGGAGGGGAGTTGTCATTGTTAGACACTGTTAATTTGGCTCTAACTCATAGCACCCACAGCCTGTTTCCTCACAGTTAATGTTGGAGACCATTTTTGCAACCAGTATGCCAATTCATCCCATTGAGGACCTTCTTCTTTTTTTCACCACTCCACTTTACCAAGTATGATATCCTTCTCTAGGGACTATGCTCAGCTGTTAAGATGTCCAAAGTATGTGATATGAAGTCTTGCCATTCTCACGTCTAGGAAGCATTCTGGCTCTACTTCCGCCAAGAAAGATTTGTTCCTTCTTCTGAAAGTCCATGGAATATTCAATATTCTTCACCAGCATCATAATTCAAAGACATCAACTTTTATTTTACCTTTCATAATTATTGTCCATTTTCAAGTACATATGAGGTGATTGAAAATGCCATAGTATGATAGTTATATAATTTTATGTCAGTTTGAAGATATGTAAAAGTGTAAGGTAGGTATCCAATCTGTCAATCACACCATAGCCTGATGGTGCCTCTTTGTGACCATGGCTTTCTCATAAGGAGGGCCCTGGGAACCTCCCCTTCTTTTTGCATTCACCTGACTGCTTCCTGCCCACGTTGAGAGCTGCCAGAGTCTTGCCATGCTTCCATCGACCTTGGGTCCACACGACATTGTAATCACTGGCCTTTGACATCCCTGCATTCTGCATCATTGCATGTAACTACGTAAGTTGGAAAGGAACTTATGGGCTAGTGTTGGACTTATGGACTTGAGTTGGACTGGCCTGGGATATTTCCTTGAAATAGAAATACTATAATGACTTCTTGATTAAAAACTATTTATTGCACATATATGAGTGTCACTTGATTTGTGTCTCTAGTCAGCCTGGCTTACATCCAGTTCACTGCCATCAAGTTGATTCCAACCCTTAGCAACTCTATAGGACAGGGGAGAGATATCCCTGTGGGTTTCCAATACTGGAACTTTGTATGGGAGCAGAACTGCTGATCTTGTGTTGAGCAACCCAACTTGGTTGGTTCTGACGCATTATGTTTGTAACCACTATACCACTAGGGCTCAGCTGTGCCTTATTCCTCAAAGTGACATCTTTTAACACTGGAAATTGGTCTTCAGCAAGATCTACCAGTGTACTCGGTCATATGACTTATTTTCTTTTTACACTGTTTTGATTGTGATGTGAGGGCAAATCTACAGAGTAAATTGATTTTCTTTACAATTCATGCAATGTTTTATGATATTGATTGCAATACCTACAATGCAATACTACTTTTCCTATTCCCTCCCTTTGTTTGCCGTTTCCATTGGTCTTTCGTTCCCATGCCTTCCTGCCTTCTGAGTAACTCCCTGACAAATGCTGGGCTCTGAATTGTACATCGTTGACAGTATAGGTCTCCTATTTGGGGGCTGAAAGTTGAGCCATGGAAGTGAGGTCAGGTGTCAAATGGGAATTCCACTAGTGCCTATCATATCCTAAGGTTAGTCTTCTTATTTTGAGTTCTACATTTTCCCCAGTTGATCCAGGGCCTACTACTGTGAGCACTTTCAGAGCAATCTGCAGTGAGAACCCTATGCTATCTTGGTCTTCTGGACTCAGCGCTGTGGAGCCTGGGCTTCATGTGGTCCGTGAATCCCTTTCATCTTCTTTTGATGCTATCTGTGTAATTCTGTATTTTGAATTTCTCTTCAATTTTTTCAGCTAGTGAAATGCACATGCTTTTCATTTTTGCTGTCCTAATTCCAGGTCTTTGCACCTTTTCATATAATTCTTTATTCCATCTTTTTTAATTCCCCTTTGAAATTTTATGTTCAGCTTCTTTATTCAGCGTCTTTACTTCATCAATTATTTCTATATTTCTCTCTCTCTTTTTCGTACTTCATCATTTCTTTCATTGGCTTCAGCTACTCCACATTCAAGGTGACATCCGTTTTGTCTTTTCTTTAGTTTCTATCTTTTTAATTATCTTTGAATTTCTTTATTTATGATGTTCTTGATATTATTGCAGAACTCGTATCATCTCAGGTGATTTGTGTTCAATGTGTCAACTTTCTTCTTGAAGTATCCTCTAATTTAGATGAGATATACTCAAATTCATACTTTGACTCTTGGAGACTTGTTTTAATTTTGTTGGAAGTCGAGTTGAATTTGCCATTGATGGTTTGTTCCACAGTTCGTCTCCAGTCTCGTGACTGATGATATTGAACTTCTTTATACCGTAAATACTTGAGTATAAGCCGAGGTTTTTTCAGCACATTTTTTATGCTGAAAAAGCACCCCACCTTTGGGGGATAAAATTAGTTGCCTTGGGTTATACTCGAGTATGTATAGTAGTTTATTTCAACAGATATAGTTGATTTAATTCGTGTGTATTTCTATCGAATATACATGATCCATGTCTATGGTTACTATTTACATCCCTGAAAAATAAATCTTCAATCAATAAGCCATCCTTCTTGGAAAATTCTATCATGAGATCTCCCATGTGGCTTCCATCCCCATGGCCATATTTTCTAACTAGTGATCCTCCTCCTTAGTTTCCAATTTTTGCATTCAAGTCATCAGTAATCTTGATTGCATGTTTCATCAATTTCAGACTGAAAAGGTTGGTAAAAATCCTCAATGGCTTTATTGTTAGCATTAGTGGTTGGTCTGTAAATTTGAATAATAACTTTATTAATTATTCATCCTTGTAGGTGTAATATATCCTACACCTAACAATGGTGAACATTGGAATCGATGTTGAAACATTCTCATTTTTAACATGAAAGTCATCCATTCCTTTCAAATTTGTTACTCTGGTATGTAAACCATATTATTGTGACATTCAAAATGGCCAATACCAGTCTATTTCAGTTCAATAACACCTAGAGTGTTTGATCTTTATGTGTTCCATTTTTTCATGGCTTCCAATTTTTCTAGATCCATATTTCATGCATCCCATCTTCTTGTTAGTGGTTATTGCAGTACTGCTGTTTCTCCTCATTTTGAGTCATTGCCACATCAACAAATATAGGTCCTGAAAACTTTATATCACTAAGGTCAACTCTACTTTGAGGAGACAGCTCTTCCCCAATTATATTTTGAGTGTCTTCCAACTTGAGGGGTTCATCATCCTGCACTATATGAAACAATATTCCACTGCTATCAATGTGCTCCACAAACACCACTATTTTTTTCAGATGTAGATTGGCAGGTTATTCTTTCTAGTCTATTTAGCTTGTAAGCTTTTCTGAAAATTTTCCACCACGGGTAACTATGCTTGTGTTTGAAATACCAGTGGTATATCTCACAGGATCATGATGACTTTCAAGTTATGATAGTTCAAGAACCTGACATGTCTGACAACTTGGCATGCTAGCCTAATTCCGAATGGCCAGCACATCTCTCTTCTTGCTTTCTCTAGTTTCTGTAGACCACTGTACCTGAGCATGCATGGCTTAGGAGGTTGTGGAGTTAATTCTTGCTTCCTGGAGTAACCCTTAACCAATGACCCATAGGAGTTGTTGGACAAATAGCCACACTCCCTCACATTCTGGGCAGAATAACTAGTGGATTTTCTACAGTGTCTCCTGTAAGATTAACCTCCAGTTGCTCACAATTTTAAATTGTTTGATAATGTACTTTTCATTGGCTGCCTTCTTTCT